>NW_008686641.1:49785-68203 GCF_000695815.1 Acanthisitta chloris | reverse complement strand
TCCTTCTGTGAAATGCCAACCATCAAAAGTGTGGATGTGTTTGCTGGAGTTGGAAAGTTCTTTGTGGTTGGGCTAGGAGGAGTTTTGGTTGGGCTGAGCTTTGGGTTCACTGCTGCCTTCACCACACGCTTCACCAAGGACATCCGAGTCATTGAGCCACTCTTCGTCTTCCTCTACAGCTACCTGTCCTACCTCACTGCTGAAATGTTCCACCTCTCAGGGATCGTGGCGTAAGTGGCCCTGGGTCTTGTCTGCCCAGGGAAACCTTCTGGTTGTGTTTACTGAATGGTATCAGGCAGAGTTTGAAAGTTTGCTGAGCTGGTGATCTGTGTGTGATGAGTTTTAAAGCCTGTGGCAGAGCCACCTCCAAATCACAGAGGCGCAGTGTGTTCAGAGTTGAAAGGGCCTCATGAGCATCATGGAGCCATCAGGGTTGGAGGAGACCTCTAAGGTCATCGAGTCCAACCCTTAACCTGTCACTGCTGGAACCCCTAAACCCTAAACTATATCCTCTAGTGTCAGCTCCAGATGCCTCTTAAACACCTCCAGGGATGGTGATTCCACCACCTCCCTGGGCAATTTCCCAGGGCCTCAACACCCTCACAGGAGCTCCATATCCCTCTGGCCCTGAGGAGCCCAGACCTGGACACAAAATGTGTCCATCATGAAGACGGTAAGCAAATGAAGCCATGCAGTTTGGTACCAGCTCAGCACAGGAGTACTGGGAGATCTGTTTTAAAACTGCCAATGCTACTTTGGATATAAACCCTTCCTGCGCCTTGTAGATTTTATTGCCTCAGATGCTTATGCAAAATTTGAGCATTACTGAAAGCAATTCCAGCTCTGGGAATAGGTAGGAAAAACCTATTTAGAGGCATGCAAGGCAGAGCAGCGAAATAAATCTGCTGCATAATCATGGTGGGGCAGAAAATGTTCAACCCTAATGGTGTCTCCTTCTATCAATCTCAGTCTGCTGTAGCCATTATGGAACCCATTTGGTGTTCTCTTGAATAATGCATTGTTTTCTGCAGCAAAACAATGGCCAAGGCAGCTGATTCCTGCTCTGTGCCCTCCTAATTGCCAAGTTCCAAATGCCTCTCTCTTCTATCTGCAGCTCGAACAATTCAGCCCCTTGTGGTCAGGGAGTTGTGGATTCTAGGAAGAAGCTTTTGGCAGTTGGTTTCTTTGAAAAAATAGTTGGATTGCAAAAAAAAAAAAAAAAAAAATCAAGTCTACTTCAGCCAAAAAATACAACAGTCTCTGAGTGCAGCTCCGGCTGTGAAACAAATGGGATTTAGTCTGATTTTTTTGCCTTTCTTTTCCTCTGTGTTTTTCCCCTTGCCCTGGTGGCAATGTCCATTTGGAAGCCATGACAGGTCCAGTTATTCCCTCTCTGTGACCTTGCTGTGCCCTATACCCATTTTCCAATAAACATTCCCAAACCATAGCTCAGGAAGTGCATAAATACTTGTTGGATTTCTTAGTTTCTAGCTGGAACTATTTCCCTCACTATTTATTGAGGCATATGCAGAAACCCAAGTACTTGTTATTTTCCTTTTAGCCTGTGGTTCAATCCTGTTGCTGTGTCTGGCACAGCCTGGAAGGGATAAATCAAACCAGACTTCAGAGTATTTTGAAGTATTGGTATATTTTCTTTTCTTTAGGAGATGAAAGATGTGAACTCAAACAACAGTTGGGGGAAAGGATTTGAATCTTGGGCTCACACAAGATCTCATTCCTCAGCAAGAGCATCGTGACTTGCCCAAGTCTGACCTTTCCTATCCTCTGTTTTCACTAGAAAGTCCATTTGTAACCTCAGACAAACCCAAATGTTTCTGTCTTCAAAATAATTTGGGACTTTCTGGGGTGAAATGGGATGTTTGCAGTGCAAAGCAGAAGTTGCTTAGCTGTTCTCTGAGTAGTTCTTGGCTGAGAGGGTTTAGTTATGTCACCACCTCTCTCGACACCTCTTGGCATCTCTGTGGGTCACAGAGTCCCACTGAGCTGGGACCTCCCCAGTGCCCAGTCCAGGGGGATGTGCACTGCCCTGGTCCTGCTGCCACACTCTGCTGGAGCCAGGCCAAGGTGCCCTTGGCCTCCTTGGCCACCTGTGCACACTGTTGGCTCCCACTGAGCTGTGCCACCAGCACTGCCAGGTCCTTTGGGACCAATGAAATTCAGACAGTTTGGGCAACCTATATAGTACTTCATTGTTCTGACACCATTGGCCTGAGGTGAGAAGAGAATCAGTCCCAAGTGAGATGTCTACAAGCATCCCTAACTTGATGAAACCTATTTTTTCTCTTAAATGTTGATGTTTTTCTGTGCTGAAGTAGCAAAACGTCTTGTTTCTTTTTGCCTTTCCCAGCATCATTTCCTGTGCCATGGGCATGAAGCGTTATGTGGAGGCCAACATCTCCCTCAAGTCTCACACCACAGTCAAATACTTTATGAAGATGTGGAGCAGCGTTAGTGACACCCTTATCTTCATCTTCCTTGGGGTTTCCACCATCGGAGAGAATCATGAGTGGAACTGGCCTTACATTTGCTTCACTGTCATTTTCTGCCTCATCTGGAGAGCTCTAGGTATGGAGACATTAGAGATCTTATGTTTTTATATAGATATTATTATTTATGGGAGAGAAAACTGTGATTCCAGGGAATGCCCCTGCTTCTCCATCATCCTCTCCTGCTCACTCTGTGTTTCCTCTTCCATTTCCATCTATCCTAGTGGTATCCCCACAACAGGAGGGAGACTGTAGGTGTATACCTTGGGCTCACACCATGGGGTCTCTGTCTGCCTCTTCTGAGTGGCAGAGGTTTAGGGGGTTTAATCCATAACAAGCTCATGTATAGCAGCTTCCTTCAGTGGGAAACTGGAGGAACCTTCCAATAGCTGGAGAAGAGAAGGTTGTGTGGAGGTTGTAACTTTTGGAGGTTGATAATGTTGTGTGGAGATCTCATAACAACCTTCCAGGACCTGAAGGGGCTTCAGGGAAGCTGGAGAACTCTTTGTTTGCAACTGCGGTGACAGGACAAGGGGCAATGGGATAAATTGAAAGAGGGAAAATTAGATTAGATATCAGGAAGGAGTTTTGCTTGTGAGGGTGGTGAGACACTGTCCCAGGTCGCCCAGGGAGGCTGTGGCTGCCCCAACCCTGGCAGTGTTCACAGCCAGGTTGGCTGAGCCTTGAGCAACCTGCTCTGGTGGGAGGTGTCCCTGCCCAGGGCAGGGGTTGGGGCTGGATCATCTCTGAGCTCCATTCCATCCCCTAAAATTCTGTGAGTCTCTGAATAGCTGTGCCTGGAGATGCTGATCTGCTCTGAGATCTCTAGATCTCAGACATCTACCCAGCTTACTGCTGGAGAGATGAGAGTTGGAACCTAAAGTGTGAAGATGCTTCTGCTCCTACTCAAGAACTTCTGATCAGGGCTGAGGATAGTAGAACTGGGGAATTGCTGAGGTTGGCAGCAGCCTCTGGAGATCACCTGGTCCAACCCACTGTCTCAGTAGGGTCAGCTAGGCAGGACTGTGTCCACATGGCTTTTGGTTATTTCCATGCATGGAGACTCCACAGCTTTCCTGGGAATCCTATTGTAGTGTTTGATCAACCTCACAGCAAAAAAAGTGGCCAAGACTTGAGGCTAATTAGGAGAGAGAAAGGCATGAAAATACTCTCCTGATGATTGTGGCTGAAGGAATTCTTGAGATAAGTTGAGATGAAACCCCAAATCCTAGTCCCAGATTTTATAAATCACCAGATGAATAGTTGCATTGTGTTTCTCTTGTCCCCAGTTGTATTTTGAGCTGATTTGTTGTTCAGAGAGGCTGAACCTCCATTCCTTTTCCACACCTAATGAGTGCAGAGTTCCTCTCTCCTCATTTATGGATATTTTTATATGCTAACTCCATTTGTGACTATAACAACACACATTTTTTTGGCAAAGAATTGGAGAGCTCCAAACCATCCAACAGGATTTATGTTTACAAACCACTGAGTCAAGCAGAGAACTCAGATTTGACAGACACTTGAAGAAATTGCTGAAATAGGCCAGGCCATGATTAGCAGGACAGAGCAGAATGGAGTTTATTAGCTGTTAAGACATGCCAAGGTTGGTTTTAATAACTGCAGTACACTTGGGAACATGCTCATTACTCACTTGTATGTACATTCAAGGGGTTTATTGCCATTAAGTGGTTTCTCTTCAATTATTTTCTCAGATAAAAACAGTTTGGGGTGAATTTGACTTCTTTTTTAGCTTCAAAATTGTTCATTGCAAGATGTTGGAATCATAGTAAAATTAGAAAACACCCCAAAAATCCTCTGGCTCCTCAAGAACAGGGATTGCAGCTCAGATTTGCAGTGTGTTCTTGGGGAAGGACTCAGGCTGCAGCCAGGAAGGAAAACTCTCTCTGGCTAAAGTCCCACTGGAATTAAGTAAGAGCATCCAAAGAAAGGCTGAGAATTGTCTCAATGGTCCTAAATATAGTGTCCCTGTCCTGCAGCTCCTTCCTGGGGAGCTGGAAGGGTGTTGTGCCAAACCAACACTGGGAAACATTGGCTTGGGAAACTCCTGCTTGGAGATGGTGGTTGAGATTGGATCCTGACCTGCTCCGAGCCATCCAGCAGCTCTGGGTTCATTAATAATCAAACAATATGTGGATATCAGGGGAAATTTCTTCATGGAAAGATTGTCAGGCATTGGAACAGGATGCCCAGGGCAGTGGTGGAGTCACCATATGTGGAGGGATTTAACAGCCACATGGATGTGGCACTGGGAACATAGTGGTGGCTTTGGCAGTGCTGGGGGAATGGTTGGACTTGATGATCTTAGAGGGCTTTTCCAGCCTTGGCAATTCCGTGATGGATTCTGGACATGCTTGAGGCCCTGACCCAGAAATGAGAGATAGTGTTTCCTTGCAAGAATTGAGGACTTTGGGGTTGGCAGTGCTGGGGTTGGTGTGCAAGTGGGACCCCAGTCCTTCATCAGACCCTCCCAGTGCTCTGCAGTGTTTGAGAAATGGTTCTGCTGAAGTCTGGGGAATTATTTTGGTAGGAGAGAGATCATCTAAAAAGCAAAATACAGTCAGAGTCATAGATGCAACTGGGCTGGGGTGAAGCCACCTGGGAGCAACACTGGCTTTTCCAAGGGCATCCTGGTTTCCCAGGCAGGGCAGGGAGGAGCTCCAGAAGTACTGAGAGGAACCCACCCCTGCTCCCACCCCTTCTCCTTCCATTCCTCTGTCTCCATCCCACCTCTACTCTGGAATTCTTCTCCCATCTCATAGTATTGGAGTATCATGTTAAGGGGTTGGAATGGAGCTCAGAGATGGTCCAGCCCCAAACCCCTGCCCTGGGCAGGGACACCTCCCCCCGGAGCAAGTTGCTCAAGGCTCAGCCAACCTGGCTGTGAACACTGCCAGGGTTGGGGCAGCCACAGCCTCCCTGGGCAACCTGGGCCACTGTCTCACCACCCTCACAGGCAAAACTTCCTCCTCATATCCAATCTAATTTTCCCTCTTTCAATTTATCCCCATTCCCCCTTGTCCTATCACTACCCTGTCAAGGCATGACAGCACTAGTATTCTATGCTCATTCAGGCTCCTCCTGCTCTTTCCCAAGGTATATCTTCAGAAGGAAATACATTCAGCTCAGAATGATTAATTATGTGTCATCTCTTGGAGCAAACTGCCCTTGAATTAGTTTAGGGAATGCTAATAATAATTTATGAGGGAGGATTAAATGAAGACAAAGGCCAAGATAGCAGCTCAAGTAAATCTGGTTCCTTTAAATCATCAGCACTGTGAGCTGTGCAGTAGCTGCAGAAGTGATGTGAGGGATGTTTTATTTAACTTCTTTATTTATCTGTTTATTTTAAGTTACAAAGAACCTTCACACTGAAGAACTTCCCGTTGGCTGGTCTGGACACCAGCTCTGAGGAGCTCCAGAGATGGGGAAGGTGTCACAAGATTCAGTTAGTTGAGTTCATAGAATCACAGAACTATCCAGGTTGGAGGAGACCTCTAAGCTCAGCAAGTCCAACCATGAACCTGTCACTGCTAGAATCCTTAAACCAGATCCTCCAGCACCACATCCAGACACCTCTGAAACACCTCCAGGGATGGTGACTGCACCACCTCCCTGGGCAGTATCCCAGGGCCTCAACACCACAACAGGGAAAACATTTCTCCTCACATCCAACCTGACTCTGCCCTGGCTCAGCTCAAGGCCATTCCCTCTATCCTCTCCCTGCTGCCCTGGCAGGACACACATCCCACACCTCTCTCCAGCCCTGGCAGGAGTTGCAGCACCCCTGAGCCTCTTCCCAAGGCTGACCAAGCCACACTCTGCTGCAGCCAGGCCAAGGTGCCCTTGGCCTCCTTGGCCACCTGTGCACACTGTTGGCTCCCACTGAGCTGTGCCACCAGCACTGCCAAGGCCTTTGGGACCAACACCTCTGTCCCCACTGCTCCCCCAGCCTGGAGCTGCATGGGCTGTTGTGTCCCCAGGGCAGGGCCAGCACTGAGCCTTGGTGACCCTCCTGCACATGTCCTCAGCCACTGATCAGGTCTGTCCAGGTCTCTCTCTAGAGCTTTCCTACCCCCAGGCAGATCCACATTCCACCCAGCTTAGTGTCCTTTGCAAACTCCCTGAGGTCACTCACTCCCCATGCCCAGATCATCAGCTAAATTGTTAATCCTGCCCCAGCAGGGATCCCTGGGGAGCAGCACTAGAGTTCCCTATCCCCAAACACCTCCAGTGCTTTGTTTTCCTCGAACCATTGTGATGTACAGGCAAAGTTCAGGTGTGTTTAGCTGTGGATGTGTGGGAAGACGTTTGATATGTACATTACAAGTGCCCTCATTGTGTTTCTTTTACAAACACGCTTTGGAAAAGCAGCAGTGCTGTGGATCCAGTGAATCCCTGACAAACTCAGTGTCAGGCTGTGCCATCATTTCTCAAAATGGCCCTTAATCCTTGGGAAATATGTTGTTTATCACATCCATTGGCATTAAAATCACGACTTAGTGTTTTAAGGCCTTTTTGCATCTTTTTGCATCTGTTTGTGCATTTTCAAGTGGCTACAAATCACCTCAATTTATGTGTTGCCTCCCATAGCCTTAAATTCCTACAGGAGGATTCCTTAAGGGGAAGGAATAACATTAACACAGTTTATGCAAGCTACTCCTTGGAAACCTTTGGAGATAAGAGAGTAACTTGTGGCTAAATTGGTGCTGATGTTTTCCCTTAGGAGCATTTATGATCCAAGAAATGGAGTCATTTGTTATCACCAATGAGAATAAATCAATTAATGGTTGACTACTGTGGTCAGTCAATGATGTTTGTAATCCCCAAGTCAGAAATATGTTGGGGATTCTTTTTTATCTGGAAAAATCAAATTTCAAGCTGTTGGACTAGGTTGGAAGAAGAGCCTTTCTCCAGTGGAATATTGGGAATAACACAGAATGATTGAGCTTGGAAAAGACCTCTGAGATCATTGAGTCCAACCTGTGACCCATCACCACATGTCAACTAGCCCAGAGCACTCAGTGCCATGTCCAGTTGTTCCTTCAACACCTCCAGGGATGGTGACTCCACCACCTCCCGGGGAATGTGTCCCCTTGGGCCTCGTCAGCTCCTTGTAACTGATGTTTACCAATTCCATGATGTTTTACTGTAAATTAGATCATAGGATTATGAAGTTTCTCTGATTGTTCTATTTGTTAATGTGGCTCTACCTTCTTTCCTGCTTTCCAGGGGTTCTTGTGCTGACTTTCTTTGTGAATAAATTTCATGTGAACACCATCACTAGCAAAGATCAGTTCATCATAGCCTATGGGGGGCTAAGAGGAGCCATTTGTTTCTCTTTGGTTTTCCTGCTGCCTGACTTCCACAGAAAGAAGCTCTTCATTGCAGCAACGACTGTTGTCATCCTCTTCACTGTCTTTGTACAGGTAAGCCCAATATCTTCAGCGAGTTCTGACTTATGACACATCCAGCGCGTGATGGCGAAGGTTCTTCTCCCTCAGGCTGCGGCTATAAGGAGTTTTGCTTCTCCAGGGCTGAGTTGGTTAAGGAATTTTGGTGCTCCAGGGCTCAGCAGCAGCTCTCGGCATTGCTGTGACATCTAGTGGTAAAACCGTTCCTGCAGCCTTCTGTGGAATGAAGAGCTTGGATGTGTCTCTGCTCCTCTCTACCCTGCAGCAAACCTCGAAAGGCTTCTCTGAAACACCTTTTAGTTCATCTGGCAAACGGTGTCACGTTTGAAGGAGGATGTCGTGCAAAACTTGGGGTTGTTTCATCCCATAGGGAGCAAGGCTGATGTCCACCTGGTGTGCTCTAGCCCAGAAAGTCAAGAGTGGGTCTCCATGGGGCTGAAGCAAGTGGGATATGGGGGTCTGGGAAAGACATGATGCAGAAAAACTCCCTGGGAGCTCCTGGTCAAGTGTATGAGGTCCTTGTAGAGCTGCTGATCCTTCTGCCATGGGGTAGAGGGAGCAGAGGAGCTTTTGGGGCTTTGGGAGATGGTGGCTCATGGTGACACCTGCCAAGGGGCTGAGCATCACCCCTGAGAGCAAAGTCCTTCCACTTGGCCTTGCTGAGCCCCTCAGTTGGGTGTTGGGCACTTGGGCAATGTGGAGGGTTAGGTTGACTCTGTTTTCCCATATCCACCTAACCCTCATCAGGAGGCCAAGGGGCTTGGAGATGGGATCACAGGGCAGCAGGACCAGGCACAGCCTCAGACTGGAAGCAGAGAGCAGGGGACAGGGCTCAGGGCTGAGGGAGTGTGCCTAGGTGGAGGTTGGCAGGTTTAAAGATGCAAAATGAGTCAGAAATTGAAAGCATGTGGTCACTAAGTGTCTCATGCAGAGACATTCCTGAGCCTTAGGCAAAGGTTGTTTTAAGGCAGCAGCTCCATCCTGCTGAGGCTTGAGGAAATCCTTCCCAGGACAGGGAAAAGGGGAAACCTCATTGTTTTCAGGGGTGACCTCCTGGCTGCAAAGATGTGAAGTGACATATGTTGACTAGGGAAGATTGTGCTATATTTGCAGAGATAAACAAGAAAAGAATGGCACAGGTCACTTCAAAAAGCCTTATACCAACTTCTCTGTGGTTTCTTATGGTTTAGATGTCTATGAGTAGAAGAACTTCATGTGAAATTGTTGGGGAATTTAGGAGTGGGGAACTGCAGCTGATGATCCAACCAAGGCAAAAGGCCAAATTGCAGAGGTTCCACTTAATCCTTCTAATATCTATTATTTCTGAATTTGTGGCTTCTGTGTTATTGACTCTGAATAACGCCACATTTTTATTGCTATTAGCTATTAAAATGAGACATTAATTGTTTCTGCAATTAAAAATGTGTTCAGCTCTCCTCCATGCCAACATTTGTGACATTCAGAAGTCGTAAACATCAACTCCTCCATCACTTTTTGCTGTCAACATGTCCTAGAGAAATCATTTTGGACCAAAGCCAGACTAGAAAACACAAGAGCAGCACTTTAGATGTTCTCTCACGAGGCTTAAAGGACATTAAAACTTCCCCCCTTGACCCTTCCCACCAGGTGGATGCTTTGATTAGTCAACTTAGCCACTGGCTGCTCATCAAAGATCGTTGGAGTAATGGTCTGTGACACATAATGCCCAAGAAGAGAGCAGACAGTTGCTGGCTGAGGCCTTCTGAGATGTCTCAAGAATTATCATGTTTTCAGGCATTTGAGCTTTGATCATTTCAAGCCCTTTCCATCTGGGAAGCTCCAAGCAAACCACAGGCTTGACCTTGAAATTATTGGATGACTTGTTGTGGTCTTGGAGATGCCAAGATAAGGAGAGTGGAGCATTTCTTCTCTGTGCCTACCTCAGCCTGAAGCCTCTCTGGGAGCTCCCATTGCTCCTACCATGAGCAAACAAAAGGTTTGGGTCACAGTTGGGACAATGGTTTCTAGTTGTTGCAGCTTTGGAGATTTCATCTTGCCAATAAGCAAGGTGAGAGGTTCTGGCTCCAACACCAGCTCTGATCTGGCACAGAATGAGGTCACTGTGGGTTTTGTTCCAGTGCAGGTGCCACCAAGGACATTTGAGGTGAAGAAAGACTGATTTTTGTCTTTGTGGTTGCACTGCAGGGAATGACCATCCGTCCTCTTGTTGACCTATTGGCTGTCAAGAGGAAAAGGGAAAGTGCTCCCACGGTGGGAGAGCAGATCCACATTCGGGTGAGTGAGATGGTCCCTCTGATGTGTGGTGTGTCTGAGGATGGTCCATCTGACACGTGGTGTGTCTCAGGATGGTCCATCTGACATTTTGTGTGTCTCAGGATGGTCCTGAAATGTAGTGTGCCTCCAGGGAACCCACAGATCTCTAGTCTTACCCAAGTCCTCTGCAGGTCAGTCCCTTTCCAGGTTGGAAGCCCTATGCAGCTTCCTAACCATGAGCTTTTATTTGTGTTGTAAGAGCAGCCACTGACTCAGTCAGGCTGATGTTGCATCAGGCAGTGCACAAACATGGCAAAAAAAGATGATTCCTCACCCAAAACTTTATACTTTGACTCAAGTCCAATTTTTCTTCTCTCTAGAAAGAGTAAGTGAGTGAGACCTGGTTTATTTCAGGGTTAGGATCTTCCACATGTTCTCCAGTCCCATCACTACCATCAGTTTGGCTATTTTTTCCCAGTAAAATGAGAGTAAGGAGGATAAGGTTGGTGCTACATTGGAGGGAACCTCTGAAATTTTCCATCCCTGGGAATGTTCCAGGCCAGGTTGGATGGGGCTTGGAGCAGCCTGGGCCTAATGGAAGGTGTTCCTGCCCATGGCAGGGGGTGGGATGAGATAGGCTTCAAGTTCCTTCCAACCCAAACCAGTGTGACATTTTAAGTCTATAAGCCAAGGGTGGAATTTCATTCACCTTCACTCACCTTTCCTTCACCATCTAACCATCCAAACCCTGGGATTTCTAGTCTTAGAGGACTTCAGAGAGAGGCTCAGCTCCATGAGGCCACTCTCACACTCACCTGAGGCTTTGCATCTTCATCCATTGTGAAACAACTACATTTCTGAGTCTAATTGTTCAGTCCCAGTGATGTTTCTGTAGGAATGGCTCCTTCAGGAAAATTACTGTCATTAGAAACAAAGCCATTAGGGCTGAGGCCATTTATAAACCTGCTTGGCATCCTCACAATGAGGTGGCTCTGCAGGGCTTTGTCTGAGGTGAACAGAACAGCTCAGGAGGCTGAAGAGTCTTTTCTTGTTGTGAACAGAGAAGACTTTGCTCTTTTGTTAGTACATAAAGAGTAAATCATCTCTGAAATGTGTTTATTAGGAGGTGGGAGCTGAAAATGGCCCTGGAGCAATTCAGTTAAGAAGGTAACAGAGCAGATAGTTGGAAATCAGGGATGCAGAAGCAGATTTCTTCTTCAAATTTATGCCTCCATCTGGATAGTTGGGACAATTTTGCTGGCAGGAGTGATGATCTGTACGTATGGGGATGTAATTTCATAGGGTCACATGATCTTTGAGGTCTCCTCCAACCTTGGTGTTTCTATAATTCTATGTGGCCAATGATTTCTTGCAGTGGGAAGTGCTGAGAGAAGTATTTATTATTCCAGTCAAAGCATCTCCAGTTATATCCTGAACATAGAGATTTCCTGAGTCAAATTGCCCTCAAACCCTTCACTATGAGCATTTCCTGCTCCTCAAGGCCCAATGTGCAGGACGTGGAAGCCTCAGCCAACCTGAATTCATCAGAGAGCAGATCCCCTCTCTCAGTGATTATCCTCTGCTTGCCCAGACCTGAAAACAAACAGCCAAACCACTCATTGTCCTCCAGAACCAAGGGATACACATGGATTACTGGATGGGGAATTACCCCAACACTCCCTGTCCTTGTTTGCTGGCGCTGTGTGAGCTGGAAACATCCCTGGTTTGTGCTGGCTCTGCTGTTTGCTGGCTGAGTTCATCATGTATGCAATCCATGCACCCAGTGTACAGCACAATCCTCTCTTCTCCTCAGTTCTTGGATCACTTGCTGGCTGGAATTGAAGATATATCTGGACACTGGGGACAGTATTACTGGAAAGACAAGTAAGGATTTGCCAAAACACAACTGTGTACATGTGTAGAGAGAAAGGATGTTGGTTCCTATTCCCTAAGTTCCTACTGTGGAAAGCTGAGCCTTGGTCATCCCTGTGGCATGAGGGAAGGGACACAGGGGAAGATTTTCCTTGTCTATGTGTAGGAAAAAAAGGAGGTTGGTTCTTATTCCCTGAGTTCCTGCTGTGGATAGCTGAGCCTTGTCCATCCCTGTGGCACGAGGGAGGGAACAGAGGGGCAGATCTTCCCTGTCCAAGTGTCCTTGTGTCCATGTATAGGAAAAAATGAGGTTGGTTCCTATTCTCTAAGTTTCCACCATGGTCAGCTGAGCCTTGTCCATCCCTGTGGCACGAGGGAGGGGACAGAGGGACAGATTTGCCTTGTCTGTGTGTCTATGTGTAGGAAAACAGGAGGTTGGTTCCTATTCCCTAAGTTCCCACCATGGTCAGCCGAGCCTTGTCCATCCCTATGGCACGAGAGAGGGGACTGAGGGACAGATTTGCCTTGTCCAAAGTGGCACCAGGTTCTCAGGGCACTTTCCTCCTTACAGACACCTCTTGTGCATCACCCTAAAAAGATCCTTTCTCCTCTCCTGTTGTGTTTGTCCCTTGTCCAAAGAAATCTGCTGGAAGTGACACATACTCTGTCCCTGCCTGTGCTGCCTGTGCCCTCCTGCCTGGCCATGTGAGAACTGATGTCCCCAACACATTCTGCACACAATTAACATTAAAAAGATGAGCTTGCAGCACTTAGAGAGGCAATTACTTGTTGTGGGCTGAAATTATAGAGGATCTCTCCAGATTTCCGTGGCAAAATGCTCAATTTTCATTAAATTCTGGTAGCTTGTACAGTTTAAAATTAAAAACCCCACACTGAGATTAACCAAAAAATGCAAATAAAATATACTAATAGCAATCTGCAAGGTTTAGTTCCTTGACTGTGCAGCACAGAAGCAGCTGACAAGGATTTTCTTAGGGATGTCCATGCTCGGAAGGGCCACTAGAGGGTATGGGAATCACTGCTGAGAGGTATCCCAGCTCCTTGCGAGCTGTTCTTAGAGAGATCATTGATCTTAGAGTCTTTTCCAACCTAAATGATTCCATGATTTGAGCAGAAAGCAACAGGAAATGAGTCAAGAGGGAATCTGGTGGTGGTTAGATCTGGGGCTGCTGCTTGTGCTTGTGGCACTTCTAGTGAAGCTCAGGATAACTTTGGCACTTTGGGGAGTTTATGTTTAGGCTCTTGTACTGTAGGGCAGAAATTATTCGGGAGTGATCTCTTAGACCATCTGGAAAGAAGGTAATGAGATGTAATGGAATATGAGGGGGACGTTAGGTTGGATATAAGGAAAAGGCTTTTCCCCCAGAGGTGTTTGGGCACTGGAACAGGTTTAGGTTGGATGTCAGGACAAGGTTCTTCCCCCAGAGGTGTTTGGGCACTGAACAGCTCCCCAGGGCAGTGGGCACAGCCCCAAGGCTCAGGGAGTGTTTGAACAATGCTCTCAGGCACAGGGTGTGATGCTCAGGGGTGTCCTGTGCAGGGCAGGAGTTGGACTTGGTGATCCTCATGGGTCCCTTCCAACTCGATGATTATTCTGTGATTCTGGACTATGGGACAGGCACAGGCTATGCACCTGCAGGTTTGCTAAGGTGCGTTTTGATGCTGGGGATTCCTAGGGGAGGCTAAGTGTTGTTTTTTTCTCAAACAGACTGGAATATTTCAACAGCAAATACCTACAGAAGATCCTTCTCCGGGAGTACGACCAGCCCAAGTCGAGCATCGTGCTGCTGTATGAGAAGCTGGAGCGCAAACATGCCATCGAGCTGGCTGAGGCTGGGCAGCTGGGCCACGGCCCAGCACAGCCCTCCCTGCTGTGAGTAAACCTCAGAAAAGATCAGTAGATGGGTGGTGATTCTGCCCCTCTGCTCTGCTGAGACCCACCTGGAATCCGGCACACAGCTCTGGTGCCTCAGTGTGACAAGAAAGGGCAGGTGCAGCCCAGGAAGGACAGAGGGAATGCAAAAAGGGCAACTCATAAAAAAATGCTCATCCAAAAAAATACTTGTTTGGAGCAATCTCAAGTGTTCAGGAAACTGTCTAAAATTTGTGGCATTTTTAGACACCAGTAGACTCTTCATAATGAGAATTTTAGGATGTTTCACTTTCATCTTACCAAAATATTCGACATTTTCATTTTGAAACACTGTTGTATTTTGGCTTTTCATATTTTGAACAGGTTTCTCTTCACCACCTCCTTTTTGGAGCTTTTGGTGTCAGACACAGCAGAAAGACAACTTTGTCCTAGTCCTGGCAGTGTCCACAGCCAGGTTGGCTGAGCCTTGAGCAACCTGCTCTGGTGGGAGGTGTCCCTGCCCAGGGCAGGGGTTGGGGCTGGATCATCTCTAAGTTCCATTTCAACCCCTTAACATACTGTGATTTGCATCAGATCTGTGCCACTGTTGTGCTCCCTGGTGGATATGTTGGCTGTGGTGAGATCCCAATGAGCTGCTGTGGGCACAGGGATTTGGGATGCACTACTTGTGCACCTTCCAGAAAATGAAGTGTTCTGGTTTTCTTTACAGCAACAACGACAGGACAGTCATAACAGACCAAAAACTGGAGGATACTCCCAATCCTGATGTCCTGGATAACATGCAGGAGATCTTGGCAAGGAACCTGTACCGGATCAGGAGAACGGTATAACTCCTCCTTCCAGCTGCACTTTAACTGTCCAATCCCCCAAGTTACCTCCCAACAGCCTGAGCAGATGTTAGGAATATTTCCATAATTACCCCTGATGTCTCTTTGTGAGCAGAGAATAGTTGGCTGTGTGGAGCCAGCAGCTCCAGCTTCCAAGTCAGTGGCACATTTCTGTTGCAGTGTGACAGCTTTTCAAAAGTTCCCCCAGTCAACCTATAATTTCATGGAGTATTTTCAGCACCAGCACCCAGCAGCAGGGAGGAGAAAGGAGCGGCACATGGAACTTCAGGGTTAGCAGCTCCTGGTTACCTGCAGGGCAGAGAAGGGATGGGATTATCCTCATATGGCATTTTTTTCCCTATGGAAGAGAGCACAGTTGAGTTAGGAATGAATCTGCCACTAGGCATTTTTTCCATGAACCGGTACAACTGGTTTAAAGAGCAGAAACCCCACTTTGTGTTGAGAGAATCACTTGTGGCTCATGGCTGGGGTTTGACACAGCACCTAGGGCTGTGCATTGGAATTGCCTTAGCCTTAAAATCCACCTAAGCCTTTGTTTTATGGATTGCACATGAGCTGCAGAGTCCTTGGGGATGGGGCTGGTGTGGGCAGCTCAGCACAGAGAGGTCAACCACCCTTTCCTGTCCCTTTGCTGAGCCAAGAGAAGCAATGAGAGAAGGCTGGGAGGAAGCCTCTAGACATGGTGGAGGGATGAAGGTGAAGGCACAACTCCTGTTTGCACTTCATCCTGCCCAAATCTAGCCTCACTCTTTGTTATCCCAACTCTCTCTGGTGTTAGTGGGAGATTTGACTTTGGGATTTATAGTTCCTATTGGTTACATGATTTATATAGGAGCTGGGGCTGATGAACACCACTGCAGGGCTGGGCAGAGGGGCTGAGGGTGAAGACACCTTGAGCAGAGCCATTGCATTAGTTTTATGTGTCTCCTGAACCATCAGAGGTGCATCTGTCTGTCATTCAGTGATCACTTGTATGATTCCACATTTTAAAAAAAAGCAGAGTTTGGAGTCTCATCTCCCTCCAGTGGCGCTTTCCCCCATCCCTACCTCTGATATTTATCCCCAAAACTAGGCAGGATGGTTCCAGAGGTGAAGAACCCTGGAAGATGGAGGCAGTAGTGATGGGAGGGAAGGGATGATCCCACATCCAACAGCATCTCTGTGCCACACACAGGGACCAGCCTACAACAGGCACACCCTGCCTGGAGAGAGTGAGCCTGGGGAGCAAGCCAAGGAGATCCTCATCCTCCGGCACAAGAAGCTGAGGGTGGAAGTGAGTGGGAGTGACACCTGCAGCTCCAGGAAGGAGGTAAGAGGGAAGCAAGGAAGGCTTGGACCTGCAGGGACCATGCCCAGGGTGCTGCTGGCCCTGTGCAAGTCTAACTACAGCCTGGTCAGTGCTGATGGTATTCCCTTTCAAAGGCAAATCCAGGCTCTCAAGCCTAAATCACATTCCAGTTTGTAGGAAAAGCCAAGGAGAAAGTTCCCAACTCAATTCCTGCCAAACATGAGCCATCCTGAGCACAGCCCTGCTCAGTGCTCTGTGAGCACAGCCTCTCACCCATGCTAGGAGAGTTATTAACTGGGCTTCACTCTGTAGATTCCAAGGTCTGTTTGTCGCAGGTTTTCTGGGAGATTTCGTTGAAGATGGGAATTTGGTTCCCCCATTGTCAGTGTCCAGATGGACTGTAAATAGCTGAAACTGTTTGGTGTCTTTTTCCCCTTTGGAAAGGACAAAAATAATATTGTAAGCTTTATTTGTTCTGGAGGTAAAGGTTTTTGTTTTAAAAGCAGCTACAGTTCTGGGCAGACTTGAAGAAAGGAGAGGGAATTTTCCTCATTGTATTCCTGGGAGGACCAAAAATTTTCCCAGTTTACTGCTGGCCCAACTCTGCATTGGTTGATGTTCTGAACCAGATGATAAACAAGGGAAATGCAAAGTCTGTGGCTGGTGGAGACTTTTGCTGACCTGTTTGGAAATCAGTGAGAGAAGCTGAGCCAACATTTCCTCATGGAGAGATGAAATGGTCCAGGAATGGTGCACAAGGAGCAGACTTGGCCTTTGCAGTTCCTCCCATCCTCTGTAACTCTTCCTCTAGAGCAAAAGCATTTAACCTTTGCCATATTTTGCTCCAAAGCCCTAAGTCAGCAGCAGTATAGAATCATAGAATGTTCTGAGTTGGAAGAGGATCCACAAGGATCATTGATCCAACTCTTGGCTGTGCACAGGACAACCCCAGGAATCACACCAGGTGGGATCCCACCATGTGCCTGAGAGCATGGTCTTAATGCTCCTCCTCTGGCAGGCTTGGGGCTTGTTGAGCCATCCCTAAAATCCACCCACCTCTCCTAGTTTATGCCTTGATGGCTTGAGCTGGAGCATTGTCCAAGTGCAAAGTGTGGTCTCCATTCTGGGCAACCAAACTCCATCGCTAAGGAGAACAAAATGACCTTTGGAAAAGAAATAATTTCTTTATATAAGGATTTTCCATGACATCTCAAGAACTTGAGGTTGCCATGAGCTTTTCTCCACTCTGATTTCCTTGTGGAAATGCCACTCACCGAGGAGCTCCCCAGAACAGCAGCAACACACCAAATGCTGCTGCTTCCCCATCCCTTCACTCACAGAAAGGTGTTCTGACTCTTGCAAACAACTTACAAGATTTAATGTGATCATTTCCCTGCTGATTGGTACTTACAATTCCAAAGAGATAGGCAAGAACATGGCATATTCCTGTAGAACATTTGGGGTAATTAAACTTCAAAAGAGCAACATCAAACTCTGGCTGAGTTTGAGCACAGCATTCTCTGCTTTCAGGGTATGTGATTGTTAACCCTTGTGCTCCTGCTTTTCCCTTCACGGCTGCACTGGCTGGGAAATCTAGGAGCTTTGGGAAGGCTGTTTCTCCTGGTCCTTTGAGTGCTTGCAGCTTGGCCCTTCAGGGAATGGAATAGGAGTCACTCCAGTAGGAGCAGGATTCACTCTCAGGGTTGAGATGTGACTTGAGGATTCACTCTCAGAAAGGATTGAGTAGGATTGACTCATGAGTGGTGGCTAATGCCCTGTGAGGGTGGCAAATCCCCTGTGGGTTATGGAAAATGCCAATTTGATGCTAAATACTGACATCTGCCACCTCAAAGTCACTTGTTGGTGCTAATCACATCTCACTACAGCCACTTTGCTTCATGCCAGGCATAAGGAAGTAGATATCAATCCCAGACTGGTTTGGGTTGGAAGGACCTTAAAGCTCATCCATTTCTCCCTCCTGCCATGGGCAGGGACACCTTCCACTAGCTCAGGGTGCTCCAAGCCCCATCCAACCTGGCCTTGAAGAGAGAGGTACTAAATACTGGGAGCTGATCCCAGTGACACCTGTAAGGTTGACTCTAACCCAAGAAGCTTCAAGGAGAAGCTAGGCCTGGTTTGTGTCATCAGCAACTAATCTGCTAATGATTTCCTGCCTCATTTAACTGTGGATAGAAATAAGGTGATGCCTAAAAGTGATGGGATAATGTTCTAACAGAACAGCCCTGGAATATTAAGATGCTATTAGTTTTATCTCTCTAATATTATGTAATATTAAGGAGGGTGGGTGAATGCTGTTGCTT
>NW_008686641.1:38681-49743 GCF_000695815.1 Acanthisitta chloris | reverse complement strand
AAGGAACACTGTGCTAAAAAATAGAGTTTAGCCCATTATAAGCAGCTCAATACTTCAATTTTTTTTTGGGGGGAAAAAAGCAGCTATTCAGATTTAGTTTCCTGCTAAGTTGACAAGAAAATTCTCCTTTCCTGATTGACAAAAAGAGGTGAATGAAAACTGGAGGTTGAGGTTTTTCTGGGTGTCACATACTCCACCTTTAGGCAAGCCAAAGGGAAGGGTTTGGCCTTGCAGGCTTTGAGTCAGCAAGAAAAAGGCTGGATGGTGTCACCCACCCGTTTTGCTGCCTCTCACCACGAGATGGAAGCATTACAACTGTGTTTGCGATCCCAGCTGCAAATCCAGGCAGGGAAACAAAATCCCCGCACGGAGCCACTGCCACCCCTTTGGTGCTGCTGAAACTCCTGCGGTTCTGTGCCCAGACAGATGGGAAAAACTTTGGAGATACACTCAGCGTTTAGGTGTAGGGAGCTGAGGGAATAATTAGGGAATCCCTGTGATTCAGTAGCAATCCATGTTTTTCTCCTCACTGTCTGTCTACATGTGTATCTTTTTTTTTCAGTGAGGTTGGTTAGTACTTTGCTATTAGATATGAAGCTCTTGTAGCTCACTTAGATTCATCTCATGTTTTATTAGGTGCTGGTTGGTCTTTCCCCCCCCCCTTGCCGGTCAGCACAAAATAAGGGATGCATGGAAGAACATCCTTCTAGAGTTTAGTGGCTCCACCAGGCAGGGAAGGAGCCAAGTTCATCTCATCTGATGAACAATCCATCTCCCTCCACAGGAGAAATCAGTGTCCTCATCAGGATGGACACCAGCCCATGACCAACACCAGGATTCAGCCAGGATGAATGAGGGTTGGAACTGGATGATTTTATGGTCTCTTCCAACTCAAACTATTCTGCAACTCTATGGATCAACTCTTCTGGGTGGCTTTAGGAGCCTTAGGGATCTCATAGAACCATCAAGGTTGGAGGAGACCTCGAAAACCATCAAGTCCAACCAAGAACCTGTCACTGCTGGAACCCCTAAACCAGATCCTCCAGCACCAGGTCCAGACACCTCTTAAACACCTCCAGGGATGTTGACTCCACCACGTCTCTGGGCAATATCCCAGGGCCTGAACACCCTCACAGGGAAAAGAATCTCCTGCACTTTAGGTGTCTCCCTGTGCTTTTGCAGCAGTGAGAAGTGACTCTTAGGCTGCATTAGGAGCCTCTGCCAAGGAGAGGTTGGAGAGCAAACAGGGGAAAAGCAGAGAGAAGCAGCAAGAAAAGAGCAATCCTGATCCCTCCTGAGTCAACAGCACAGGTTAAATGCTTTACACCCGGCACAAAACCCTTGGCAGGCGTATGAGGTGACTTCAGATCTGAACCATAGCCCAGAGGATTAACTCCAAGACTATCTATTTCCAGCAGAAACTTCTCCTTCGTCTGCCTAAGGACAAAATTCCTGCCGAAGGCTGCTGCTTCCTGGAGCTCTGCATCGTTCTGGCTCCAAACACCATCCCCATTTGGGGCTTGCCTGGCTTTGGGCAGGGATCCAGCACAGATTCCACTGGCAGGGCAAGTTCCTGAGACCCAGGATAGCTTTTATTTACCACTGAGCACCCAGCAAATCCTTGCACCTGTAGCCAGGCAACTTGGTCCTCTTTTCTCCTGCCAACCCACGAGTGCAGTCCCCCCAAGGAGCTGCTTTAGAGCTGCCTGTGAGCCACCTGCGGATCTGACACTGCCTTGGGTAATTCTCCTCTCATGGAGCTCTGAGCATCCTTCCGTGCCCCTGGGAATGGCTTTCCAGGGAGCAGGGAAGGTATTGTCAGTGAAACGGTCAATAAAAAGCGAGAACAAGGGATGGAGGGCAGGGAGCCTCGTTAGGGGAGGGGAGCAGAGCAACCCCAAACAAAACAGCAAACCAGGCTGGGAGGTGTCCAGAGTTCTTTTGGCAGTCTGGGCTTCTGGCCCGAGGTGCCAAATCACAGCTGTGGGAGAGGTTTATTCCCAGTTTGCAGAAGCTCTGAACAATCCAGGCAGCTTTGTGCCACTGGATTGGTTTTCCCATTGTGTCCCAAGGGGTGGAGATGAGTGCTGGAGTGAAAGGACAGGGAGCTCGTTAGTGCAAGCTCGTTACCTGCCTCCTTGGCCTGCAGCCAAGGTGAGAAACATCCATATTCTGGGGACAGTTTTGTTTTCCACACTCTCCTGCCTCATCCTCCCCACTCCAGGGCTGCCTCTGCCCATCCTCTCTGCCGAACCACTCCCCGAGAGCTCAGACCTCTTCCACCAACTCTAAACAACTCATTGTTTGTAAATATTTCCTGCCATCTATTCAGTCTATTTTTAGCAATAATGCTTCTTGGTTTTTTTCATGGCAAAAGTAAAACAAATGGAAGTGGAATCCTTGGGGGTTGCAAAGGGCTTGTGTATGAGGCAGAAATGTCACTAAGAGAATCATCAAGGTTGGAGGAGATCTCGAAGATCATCAAATCCAACCATTAACCTGTCACTGCTGGAACTACTAAACCAGGTCCTCCAGTGCCACATTCAGACACCTCTGAAACACCTCCAGGGGTGGTGACTTGTAGCTATCTTCATCAATGCACTGAAGTACTTCTCTCCTCAGTCCCAGAAGGAGGACTCCTGCTCAGCGCAGGGTGATGCCACCATCCCACAGCCCAAGCTCTGCCGCTCCTTCACAGGTAAGCTGGGGGTGCTGGTGGTGATTTCCTCCCCTCCCCTGCTCATCCTCATGGGATGGTCCAAAGGAGGATGTGGGGACAAAGTGGAGCTCCTTAGATGAGCATCATCATCAGTGTGGCAGCAGGTCAAGGGAGGTGATTCTGCCCCTCTGCTCTGCTCTGCTGAGACCCACCTGGAATCCTGCACACAGCTCTGGGGCCGCAGTGTGAGAAGGACGTGGAATTGGTGGAGCAAGTGCAGAGGAGGCCACGAAGTTGCTCAGAGGATTGGAGCATCTCCCCTGTGAGGACAGGCTGAGGGAGTTGGGGCTGTTGAGCCTGGAGAAGAGAAGGTTGTGTGGAGACCTCAGAGCACCTTCCAGGAGCTGAAAGGGCTCCAGGGCAGCTGCAGAGGGATCTGTGTTAGGAGCTGCAGGGACAGGACAAGGGGCAATGGGTACAAATTGAAGGAGGGAAATTTAGGGTAGAACTTAGGCAGAAGTTTTCCCTGTGAGGGTGGTGAGACACTGGCCCAGGTTGCCCAGGGAGGCTGTGGCTGCCCCAACCCTGGCAGTGTTCACAGCCAGGTTGGCTGAGCCTTGAGCAACCTGCTCTGGTGGGAGGTGTCCCTGCCCAGGGCAGGGGTTGGGGCTGGATCATCCCTGAGCTCCATTCCACCCCCTTAACATTCTATAGTTATGTGATCATGAGTGAGCAAGTGGAGCCAAGAGCTTCCCAGCCCCATTGCTCCCTCTCAGCCCACCCTGACATCAGTGTGAATAATTGGGGTGGAAAGGGACCTTTCAAGGCCATCTAGTCCAACCCCTGTGACATAAACAGAGACATCTCTGACTAGATCAGGTTGCCTCATCCAATCTGGGATGTGGCTGTTTATGAACCCTTCAATTATCTTCTTATCAAAGAAAACCACAAGTGTAAACAGAGTAAAGTGAGATAAAATATAGTTTCACGTGAGGCTTTTTTTTCACCTCAGGGAAAATGTGAGCACCACAGCTCCCAACATACCCTGGTGCCAGGGCTGAAGGAGATTGTAACCCTTCCATGTACATCCAACCCCCAAAAACCATGTGATGTGAAATTACAGGTGCTCTAGCAGGACGCCTGCATCTCCCAACGCTGTTTTAAGGTAGTCACTGGCCAAGTTGCAGGTGGAGACTGACAAAAGAATGATGATATTAGTCCAGATCTGTAGTGTATTTCAAAGTAGAGGCAGGGTTTAACTTGTCTTTTTTGGCTTTTTCTTCCATTGAAACACTGATCTTTGTCTTCTCTAACTGAGAAGTGATCCTTGGAGTGGAACAGCTCATCCCCAATGACCTCTTGGCCACCTCAGTAGCTCTGGGTATTTCTTCATTCCTGTTGACCCCCAAAGGAGAAGATTACTCATCCAAGTTGGTGGTTTTTCTCTTCCCACAGTGGGGAACACGGAGAAGATTCGGGAGGTGAAGGAGAACCGCTCCAAGTCTCTGTGTGTGATGCCACCACCACAGCCCAGTGGTGTGACCTGGGCTGAGAAGAAAGACCTGAGGAAAGAGCTGACTTTGGAGATGTACAAGCACAAGTGATGCTGTTGGTTTGCCATGAGAGCTCTGAGTCTCTCATGGATGGTTGTTCTATGTGTAGATAATGTAAATAAGATGCACATTGGAGAGGAGAACATGGGCCGGGCAAAACATTCCTGGTTTGCATGGAAACTTCTCTTATTGCTCTTGATTTTTAATGGGAACTAAGGAAAAATATGCTCAGCAATGCAAGGGAATGACTGAGAAAGAATTCCTAAGGATTGTCTAGGAAAAATTAGCCTGTTCAGACTGGGAAAATTGCTGAAACTGCCTAAAGCTGCAAGGAAGGTGAGATATCACCCATCACGGATAGGCTAAACAGGAGGGAGAATTTAGACTATAGATTGGGGAAAACTTGGTAATCTAAAAGAGGGCACAGATCTTCTAATGAATCTTCTAATGAAAACCAATTACAGCTGCATTAAAAGGGGAAAATAGATTCTTACTGGGTTTTTCAGTTTATATAAGGGATGGTTCACCTCCAAAAATAAGATGAGGAAGCTCCAAATCCAGTGGGCATTGCCAGGAGATGAGTGTGGGAGCCCTTAAATAGATGGGAAAGTCTTCTGACAGAGTTAGTTGGTCACAACAAACCTGTAAAGATATTCCAAGATGAGCTTTGCTGCCATGGCTTGGAGTTGTGGAGTCAGAGAGGGATTGAAAGTGTCTTCTTAGAAGATGAAGCAGAGGCACCCAAAACCTCATTGCTGTGGAGCACTTCTGCCAGGAATGCAGTGATGCCCTTTGCACAGCAGCTGCAGGTAAACCACAGGGACAGGAAAACAAATATCCCCATGTTTGGGCCATTCTCTTTGCAACTCCAGATAAGTCCAAGCCTTTGGATCCTTGTCCTCAACTGAAACCAATGGGGTAATGTTTAGCTTGGCAAATATCCACATTTTTCTTTCTCCTCCTCTTCCTCTGCATTGAAGGATTCAAGAGGATTTAATGAGTGGCTCTTTTGGAAACAGAATTAAAAGAAACTGTAGAAATTCACATATTCCCTCTATGAGATTTTTGGGCTTCCAGAACCAACCTCCTGTGTGCTCTGTTAAGAGACCATTGCCTGGTGCACTGGGGGCTTCATTTCAAATCTGAGACCCAAAATTTAGGAGGGACATTGAGGTGCTGGAGCAGGTCCAGAGAAGAGCAACGAGGCTGGTGAAGGGACTGGAGCACCAGTGCCATGAGGAGAGGCTGAGGGAGCTGGGGGTGTTCAGCCTGGAGAAGAGGAGGCTCCGGGGAGACCTTATGACCCTCTGCAACTCCCTGACAGGAGGTTGGAGTCAGATGGGGGTTGGTCTCTTCTCCCAGGCAACCAGCAGCAGGACAAGAGGGCACAGACTTAAGCTCTGCCAGGGGAGGGTTAGGTTGGGTATTAGGAAGAGGGGTTTTCCAGAGAGAGTGCTCAGACATTGGAATGTGCTGCCCAGGGAGGTGGTGGATTCCCCATCCCTGGAGGTTTTCAAGCTGAGACTGGATGTGGCACTTAGTGCCATGGGCTAGGGACCATAGTAGGGTTGGACTCGATGATCTTGGAGGTCTCTTCTGACCTGGTTGATTCTATGATGATGATGATGAAATTGTGTCTATTTGCTTTGCAATGACCTGGAGATGTCATTTTCTTCTGCAGAGGTCCTTTACAGTGTCCTGACATAAGCTCATAGGGTCCTTGTTGACTTGAACGCCGCTCCTCACTGCCCCATCCCTGGGAATTCACCTCATTGCCAGGGAAATTTGGAGCTTTTAGCAATATAAGTGTGTTTTATGGGTGTATATACATATATGTACATATATATTGATTTTACTATAAGGTAATTGTAATCTACAGTTACTTTATTAAAATGTTGGGTTGTTTCCTAGTTTAATCCATGGGAGCCATGAGGGTTTGGCAGGACTTTGTGTAGGAAACTGCTCATCTTCAATATTCTGTAACATAGGACATATATAACATGGTATATAACATACATGAATATGTTGAAGTGTATTACAGTTCTATGTCAATTAAATATGCCGTGCTATGAGATCATCTAAGAGTTAGTATCTCCTTGCATCCACAACATCCTCATGATGGAAAACAGGAGATGAAGAGGGACATCATTGCTGTATGCAGCTTCCTCAGGAGGTACAGTGCAGGGTCAGCACTGCTCTCTGCACTCTGTGACCAATGATAGGAAATGAGGGAATGGCCTGAAGTTGTGTCAGGGGAGGGTTGAATATTATATCAGGACAAGGTTCTTCCCCCAGAGGTGTTTGGGCACTGGAACAGCTCCCCAGGGCACTGGGCACAGGCTACTATGAGGTCTCCACACAACATTCACTTCTCTAGGCTGAACAGCCCCAACTCTCTCAGCCTGTCTTTGTAGAATCATAGATGTTAAGGGGTTGGAATGGACCTTACAGATCATCAAGCCCTAACCCCCTGCCCTGGGCAGGGACACCTCCCACCAGAGCAGGTTGCTCAAGGCTTCAGCCAACCTGGCTGTGAACACTGCCAGGGTTGGGGCATCTACTGCCTCCCTGGGCAACCTGCTCTGGCAATTCAGGTGTTGTTGGCTCCAGGTGTGCAGCTCAGTGGCTCATGGCTGTGAAGCTATCTCAGCCTTCCCCACATCCTGTGCAGAGGCACTGGCTGGATCCTGCATGGATCCCAGCCCCTCATTCCCTACCAGTCCTCCTTCGCAGTTCTGCTCCCATAAATACCTTTCTGCAGCATGAACCGTTAGCTTGATCTGCAGAGAAGACAATATTCCATGCAGCACATACTTTCCCAATGAGTCACTATGCCCCAAACTTCACCTTCTGGAGACTATGGATTTTTTCCTTCTGATTTCTTTACAAACTAGAATAGCACAGCTAAACCTTTCATGAAGTATTTTCCAGTTGCTTAGTGGCCAAGCCCTGTGCCTAGTGTGTATTTCAGCCCAGAATACCTTTGATAATCTTTGCCAGTATCCAGTGTTGGTGGTCTTAAAATGCTACAACTGAGTGGAAAACTGTTAAATGCTCAGGCTTCAGAGCATGGCTAATTAATTCTTTCCAGGCTTTTAGGCCTTTAAAAAGTGTTAAAAACACGGATTCAGTGTATCATTGAATATTGCATGGTTCTCTGGAAATAAATTGCATCAGTTTGAGTCCTTTTAGGAGTTCAGAGAGTTATTGCTCTGTACTTTGCTGGGGAAGTTTATAGGAGGCTTTGGAAAGTTCGGGTTGAAATGGGCAAAAGTTGGGAATGATTATAGAATCACAGAATTTTAGAGGTTGGAATGGAGCTTAGAGATGATCCAGCCCCAACCCCTGCCCTGGGCAGGGACACCTCCCACCAGAGCAGGTTGCTCAAGGCTCAGCCAACCTGGCTGTGGACACTGCCAGGGTTGGGGCAGCCACAGCCTCCCTGGGCAACCTGGGACAGTGTCTCACCACCAGAACAGGCAAAACTTCTGCCTAAGTTCTAGCCTAAATTTCCCTCCTTCAATTTGTGCCCATTGCCCCTTGTCCTGTCCCTCCAGCTCCTAACACAGATCCCTCTGCAGCTTCCCTGGAGCCCTTCAGCTCCTGGAAGGTGCTCTGAGGTCTCCACACAACCTTCTCTTCTCCAGGCTCAACAGCCCCAACTCCCTCAGCCTGTCCTCACAGGGGAGATGCTCCAATCCTCTGAGCAACTTCGTGGCTTCTCTGCACTTGCTCCAACACTTCCATGTCCTTCTCACTTTCAGGACACCAGAACTGCATATTGGGGAAAGTGAGAACCAAAAACCCACATCAGAGACAAAAAACTGCATCAGAAAACTCTAAACACACAGATCAAGCAGCTGCATTGAAAAATCAGGCAAAATCTCCCTAGTACTCCCAACTCCAAAAGGCATTTTAACACATGGACTTGGGTCTTCATTGCTGTTTTGAGCAGAAAATCACACTTGTGTTCATTTTATTTCACAACTACTTAGGAGATTATAATGGCTTAATCCTGGCAGTGCTTAAGAAGCAGGTGAGGTGAATTTGAGCTCTTTTCTCTCCTGACATGAAGTCCTGGGGGGAATTCAACCTCATAAGGAACATTAAGGATCTTTCAACCTCCAGGATTATATGTGCTTCAGCCAAGAGACTTGGAGACGGGGGAGATCAAAGAGGAGCATGTGATGGAGATAAACTGGAGATTATCAGTTTAAGGCAGAATTGGAGGGGGAAAATGTCCTTATGGGTTTCTATTCCTCTCCCTTCTGATGCTGTTCAGATTGGGGTTGCTCTTTGTAAATCCATCTGGGGATGTTGGTGGCTTTTCCAAGGTAAAGCTGGAAGTGTTTGGGTGTGTTAGTCATGGTCTGGATGGCTTTGCTCTCCTTGGTTTCTTCTTGTTCTGAGGTGTGTGGAGAAAACAGGAAAGGAAGAGACTCATGAGAGAGATACTCACCTCACCTAACTAAGCAAACACCTACCTTAAGCAACCTGTTCTGGTGGGAGGTATCCCTGCCAGGGCAGGGGGGTGGGAATAGATGATCTATAAGGACCATTCTAACCCCTAAGCTACTATGATTCTATGAAACACTGTGGAACATCTTTTGGAGCATGACAGATCATAAAATGATAGAATCATTTAGGTTGGAAAAGACCTACAAGATCATGGAGTCCAACTATTCCCCCAGCACTGCCAAGGCCACCACTATCCATGTCCCCCAAGTGCCACATCTACATGGCTGTTAACTCCCTCCAGGGATGGTGACTGCACTCCCTGAACAGCCCATTCCAGGCTGGGACAGCCTGGGACAGCTCCAATGCAGAAAGGTCTGCAGATCTCCAAAGGGACTCAGGGAAGTTTCCAAAGGCAGCACTAAAATCTCATGTTTATCAAATTCCATGAAATCTTCTGCTTTCAGCAAGAGAGAGTGAAAAGGTGTTGATCTGTCTACATAATATGGAAATTTTTCTGGGAGCACAGATCAAACCACGAGGAATAACAGCAACACAGGAGAAATAACGACAACTCAGTCTGTGCTGATGAAGTCTTTGATCAATCAGAAGGTAAAACACTGACTCTGTGAAAAATCTGAGCTGACTTGCCCCAGCTCCTTGCTAAGGGATATATGTTTGGGAGATTTTAAGGGTAAAAAAATCTTCAGGGTCAATCAGGATTAATAAAATGCTCAGGGTACAACTTTCCCTTCCTCCCACCCAGGTCCTAGGGCTGACTGTGGTGGTGGTTGTCTGACCTCTGTGGATAACAGAGCCCTGCAAGCTCCTCCCTCCTGCACCAGGAAAGGTAATGGAGGAAAGAGAAAGTTGTTTTCCTTGGGAATTAAAGAGTGAATGCATTGGACTTCACATGGATGATGGTGCTGGTCAGTTAAACCTGCCAGAGATCCCAACACAGGCTGCAAAGGACAACCAGCATCATTGTCAGGCTGTGGGAGAGACCACATGGTCTCATTGTTCATCATGTCCAGACATTTTTTGGATCCTGATGGTTATTAGCATGTGCTAATAATTGTGACAAGGCTGTGACAAGGAATCATGGAATCATCAGAGTTTTGGTGGTGGAGTCACCATCCTTGGAAGTGTTTAAGAGGCTTCTGGATCTGGTGCTGGAGGATATGGTTTGGGGTTTACAGCAGTGACAGGTTAATGGTTGGACCTGATGACCTTAGAGGTCTCCTCCAACCTTGATGATTCTATGATTCTATCACAGAGTCATGAGATGGTTTGGGTTGGAAGGACCTTAAAGCTCATCTAATCCACCCCTTGCCATTGGCAGGGACACCTTCTGCTAGGCCAGGCTGCTCAGAGCTCCATCCAACCTGGCCTTGAGAAGAAACACCTGTCAGGAGGGGGGGTGTTCATTGCCTAGAGAGATATTCCAACCTTGTGAACTCAATTCCTGTTCCACAGCCCAGGAATGTGGGCACAGAGCAGCCTGTGAGGAGCCAAGACTGGGCAGCAGCAGTGCTGTGCCTCAGCCATGCAGGGAGCCTTCTGCCAAAGGGACCCAAAATTGCTGAGGACACCTTCCAAATGGCAAACAGCACTGACTTGGAATGTGCATTAGCAGAAATCCAGCCCAAATGCAGCTGACTCAGCAGCACATCCCTAGCTGGGGATGTGCATTCAGCTGTCTTTTCTTATCAAATACACAGGTGCTCACTTTGCATTTTGATTCTAGGTAATTGCAGTGTGATCTATGGGGAAAAAAATCCTTACTACTGCTGTGCAAACCCTTGTCTTCACCAAACTCCTTCAATGGTTTTCAAAACTCCCTCAGCAGTTGTGTCCAGCTTTGTGGTGGAGATCACAAGAATGGATGGTAACTCATTCTCTTGTCACTCCAGACAGGCTGAACCAGAGTTATGTGTTAGCTAAATGACAACTGATTGGAATGACACTAATTCATAGAATCATCTAGGTTGGAGGAGACCTCTAAGGTCATCAAATCCAGCCATTAACCTGTCACTGCTGGAACCCCTAAACCAGATCCTCCAGTGCCACATCCAGACACCTCTGAAACACCTCCAGGGATGGTGACTCCACCACCTCCCTGGGCAATATCCCAGGGCCTCAACACCACAACAGGGAAAACATTTCTCCGCACATCCAATCTGACTCTGCCCTGGCTCAGCTTATGAACTGATTATTTAGGTGATAGATATTTTGCACTTTGTATGTAATCAACCACTTTATGTTCAATACAAAGAGCTCATCTCATTGCAGTGGTGAAGTACCAGATGACTGTAAGATGGATGTGTCATTCCAGTTCAAAACGATGGAAAAAGAGTGGCTATGCTGGGATGGGATGAGATGGAAAAGGGTTAAT
>NW_008686641.1:34529-38665 GCF_000695815.1 Acanthisitta chloris | reverse complement strand
TGTAGGGAGGGTTGACTCAAACACCTACGTGGAAACCCATCACAGTAGTAGGGAATGCTTAGAGTGAAGATGGCAGGTCAATGTGGGACAGTGAGTCAGGGGCTGAGGAGGGACAGTGAGTGTTTATTCCTGCAGGATCACAGGGCTGAGAATGGCTTGTTTTCCAGGTGGTGCTGCCAGGAGAGTGTGGGAGGAGAGGAGCTGCTCCCCTATCCTGCAGCTCCCTTCTTGTTGCCTTCCTGCTCCACCATGCCAGACACAACATCATCCTCTGCTCTCCTTGCCCTCTTGCCCCTCCTAGTCCTGCTCTAGCTCTAATGGGGCTGTGGAGACTGTGGCTGGGTTTAGACCCTGCATGATGCTAAGTCTACAGCCTATCCCACCTTTCCTTCCTCCATGTGTCTCCTCTGGGCAGGGACCTGGATCCTGTGGGATATCTCAAGTGTTCTCAGGCTAAACAAACAGCAGCTCTGCCCCCAGGACAGTGAGTAAGAGATGCCTAATGTGTTATTTAACAGCTACCCCTGTGATATTTAGGCAAGAACAATACAGAGGGTAGAATAAATTATTCTAATTTAAAGCCTATTGTGCTTGTAAGAGAAGGTAGAGCATATTCACCAGTCCATATGCCTCAACAGTTGGCTGGAAGTGTTGTCAGAATTGTACCCAACCCTCTCCAGGTTCTCTACCCAGTGTGCAGTTGCTCTGAGATCTACATATATTCACAGCTAGAACTTTAAGTATGAAACTGATTTGGAAATTAATTTGGCAACACAAATTCCTATGGGATAAAGAAGTCAACACCTTCACCTCTCCCCTGTTTAGAACAGGTCATGACTTAGGCTAAGGTTAGCAAATCAGAAATGGATTTTTCACTGTGATTTAAATTTCCTCCCCCAGTCTCCTGGCATGTCACAGGAATATAGTTATTGCCCTACAGAAAGTATAATTTTCCTAGTCTGGCATCCCATTCCTGGCAGTGATCTACAGCAGATGCTCTAGCAGAAGCCAAAACATTAGGAACCAAATGGCAATGAAATTCCATGCAGGAGTGTCCTCATCCTCAGGAGACACTCCTCCCACAGCAGGCTGAGGTGGTGGGAGGGGTATGGATGCTCTAGAGAAAGAACATCATTCTACAACTGCATAGCAAGACACTCCAGGTGTGTTGGTACCTACCCCTGGTTGGATGCTCCTTGTCCAGCTCAATGTGGACCTGTCTGATCCAAAGGTGTTTGCACAGGTTGATTGCATCACTTCCAAGAGGGCCAGGATATGTGGGATATCAGCAGTATTTTAATGTTATCCATGGATCTCTGGGGTTACTTTGTGGGAAAGCTGCATTAGCCTTTTGTTCAGAGGAAGGAGGAGAAGCAAATTCCAGCAGTGCCACTTGGACACTCATGAGGACACAGCTAAAGGTATGTCACATCAACAGCTGAGGACACTGTGGACTCCATGACAGGATGAAGATCTTTGAGTTCATCTCTGCTCATGCCATGCAGAGCCTCTGCTAATAATCTATGCACAAACAGGGTGATAAAAACTCCTGATGTCCTGGGAGTTCTGCACACTGACCATTCGTGCCCTCCAGCCATGGGCTGAGTGGTCAGGCCTGAGTGCTCTCCGTTCCTCTCCTCTGAAATGCACAGCCATGTGTTGACTTGGAAAGCTTCCTGCTCTGTCCCAATAGCAATTTATCACACCCCCCCCCAATGCCACAGCTGTTTGGATCCACCAAGTCATCTGCTTTTATTAGTCCTGTTCCACCACCCACTGAAACTCACACCAGGCAGGAGAAGATCACTACCTACAGCCAAAAATAGCATTCCTCTCACTCTGCTCTTCCAGCAACTTGGGAAACTCAGGGTTTTTCTGCTTTTCTGCTCTCCTCCCTGCTGCCCCATGAAGGCTGGCCCGGGCAGCCGGGATCCTCGGCGGGGCTGGAGTGCTGCTCTTCCTCGGCGCCTTCGGCACAGATTATTGGCTCCTGGCTACAGAGACCTGTGGGGTCTCCGAGTATGAGAACAGCACTCTGAGGACTGGGGAGGTGAGCTCTAAAATTGTCTTGTTTTGAAAGAACTGATTTATTTAAATGGTTTACACTACTTAAACGCATGATAATATTTGTGCTCAAAATGACCTGTTAATGTAAAACATCCACCTGAGCTGATGTTTATATTCCTTTATAATTTTTGACTTTATATTCCTTAAAATCCAGCCCTGTCTTTCCATAGTATTGTGCATTTTGACTGAAGTAAAGTGTGTCTAGGAAACATTAAGACAGCACCTCTGTAATCTGGCAGATAGGAACATTAGGGAATGAAAGGCAAAAATGTAAGAGCTTTAGTTGTTGACAGCATTTCCCTCGAAAGACAAAAGATATCTCCTGATATTTGCCATTAAAAGATTTCTCCCTCTGTAGTTTCTTCATTTAAAATTAGTTCATATTTTCAAATGTGGGACTTGGCAATCATTTGCATCTGAAGGGATATGACTACAGCAGAGACAGGAAAAAAGGGAAATATAGGAGAAGTGTAGAATCGTAGAATCACCAAGGTTGGAGGAGACCTTGAAGATCATCGAGTCCAACCATTAACCTGTCACTGCTGGAGCCCCCAAACCCTAAACCAGATCCTCCAGTGCCACATCCAGACACCTCTGAAACACCTCCAGGGATGGTGACTCCACCACCTCCCTGGGCAATATCCCAGGGCCTCAACACCACAACAGGGAAAACATTTCTCCTCACATCCAATCTGACTCTGCCCTGGCTCAGCTCAAGGCCATTCCCTCTATCCTCTCCCTGCAGCCCTGGCAGGACACACATCCCACACCTCTCTCCAGCCCTGGCAGGAGTTGCAGAGAGCCAGGAGGTCACCCCTGAGCCTCTTCTCCAGGCTGACCAAGCCTAACTCCCTCAGCCCTTCCTCATACGATATGTCATGTCAGAGAGGGACTCTTTGTTCGGATCTGCAGGGACAGGACAAGGAGCAATGGGCACAAATTGAAGGAGGGAAATTTAGGTTAGATCTTAGGCAGAAGTTTTGCCTGTTCTGGTGGTGAGACACTGTCCCAGGTTGCCCAGGGAGGCTGTGGCTGCCCCAACCCTGGCAGTGTTTACAGCCAGGTTGGATGAGCCTTGAACAACCTGCTCTGGTGGGAGGTGTCCCTACCCAGGGCAGGGGTTGGGGCTGAGTGATCTCTAAGCTCCATTCCAACCCCTAAAGTTCCATGTTTCTATGATTCTATGTTTCCCAGACTTTTTCTGCCCTTGTTGCCCTTGGCTGCACTTGCTCCAGCACCTCAATGGCCTTTACACGAGTTCCTGCCCATCCAAGAAGAATTCTCAAATTAACATTTATATAACATCTTAATTAGCAGAAAGTATAATTTTCCCAGGCCAGTTTGGTATTTCAGTGCTAAGCACTGGTGTCACTCAGAGATCCTTCCCAAAGTCTGATTTCAGTTCGCTTGCTGTTGTCTAACTCCTCTCTGAAATAACAACAGCTCAGTTCCTCAAGCCACCCACCCTTCCAAACTGGTTTGATGCTGATCAATGTGTGGTTTCAGTTACAAGATGACAGGAAGATCCTTGTTGTGTGCAGTCTTTCTGTTGCTTCAAAGTTCAATCCAATTAGATTTGATTTTTCTCCCGGCACAGTGAGTCACCCTGGGTGAGTATCATGATGCCAGCAAGGAAGATTTCTCTTTCATTTCTGGAGCCCATCATCAAATGGAGGACACTGCTTGAGTCATGGTTCCAAATGGTTTTCTCTAGTGAAAAAGAATAAGTGAGGGTGGTGAGACACTGGCCCAGGTTGCCCAGGGAGGCTGTGGCTGCCCCAGCCCTGGCAGTGTTCACAGCCAGGTTGGCTGAGCCTTGAGCAACCTGCTCTGGTGGGAGGTGTCCCTGCCCAGGGCAGGGGTTGGGGCTGGGTGAGCTCTGAGCTCCATTCCAACCTCTAAAATTCTATGAAATGTTGATGGAAAAACTGCCAGAAGAACTGAAACAGAAGATTTTTACTTGTTAGGCCTTGACTCTTTCAAGCAGTGCATTAAAGCCCTGGAGATGGCAGAGTCATGGATGGAGAAGTACTACTCAGGTTTTGTGTGGGAAGTGACAGTGTTAATTG
>NW_008686641.1:29179-34477 GCF_000695815.1 Acanthisitta chloris | reverse complement strand
ATAAACAGCTCCACCATTTCAGATCTGCTCTTGGCCAAGTGTTCATGTGGCTGTTGCTGAGGCACAGCAACTTCAAAAGCTCCAGGCAGAAATAGGAGCTGCTCTTCCCCTTCCCTCTGAGCTGTTTTATTTCTATTTCAGACACTGTGTCTATTATTTCTATTTCTGTGACTCTCATGGAGAACAGGCTGTGTTTTTACCTTCTCTGCCCTTTCTTTAACTGGCAAATGCTGTCCCTGGCAGATAAGGATAGGCTGGAGTATCTTCCAAGCAGCAGTGAAGTGGAGGCACTAAGTAAGCAGCCACTCAGCTGAGGAGGTTTCAGGGCTGGATGTTGCTGTTGTCATAGGATTTTAACCTGAAAGTTGAAGGAGAATCAGGTCAGAGCTCTGGAAGTTGTCATCAAGTGATGCATAAAAACACTGAGGTGAGGGAAGTGTCCTCCACACAACAGAATTTGTTGCAGTTCATGTCACATGGCACAAAGTCAAAGCCAGGTGCTGTCTGAGTTCCCCATCCCCTCCAAACCCACCACACACAACAACTGAAAACCCCCACGCAAAAATGCACACTTTGCACCATGACCTTCCCTGTGTCAGCTTGGGCTTTCATTCCTCTACAGGCTGAGACACCAGCAGAGGTCAGGAAGGAGATCCTTACTTTCCATCACGAGGGTTTCTTCTGGAGGTGCTGGTTCTTTGGTGAGGGCCACCCAGAGAGCATCTGGACCTTCTGGTACAGTGAGTATAAAACCACTACACCATTCCCACAGCATTCACTCCCAGTTTGAATGGGAAACAAGCACAAGAAAGGCTCCAAGTTGGTTTTATTTCATCGGTTTTCATTCTCATCATGTGGCTATCAAAAGCAAACCTGGCTCAGCCCTTCTGTGCCCTTTTTCTGCTCGTTTCTTGACTTGGATTTGCTCTCAGAGGATTGTTCACAGAAATGTAGGAACCTCTTGATATAATTTTCAAAACCTTAGGAAGCTGTGGCTTCCACCAGCAAGGACAACTCTCTCACTACACCTCTTGGTGTTTGTGTTCAGCTAAGTTCTGCTATATTTGAACCCATGTCCTTCCTGGCCATTAGCATTGAATCCTGGAATCCTGCACACAGCTCTGGTGCCTCAATGTGAGAAGGACATGGAGCAAGTGCAGAGGAGGCCACGAAGTTGCTCGGAGGGTTTGAGCATCTCCCCAATGAGGACAGGCTGAGGAAGTTGGGCTGTTGAGCCTGGAGAAGAGAAGGTTGTGTGGAGACCTCAGAGCACCTTCCAGGAGCTGAAGGGGCTCCAGGGAAGCTGCAGAGGGATCTGTGTTAGGAGCTGCAGGGACAGCACAAGGGGCAATGAGGACAAATTGAAGGAGGAAAATTGAGGCGAGATCTTATGCAGAGGTTTTCCCTGGATGCTGGATGATCTCTAAGCTCCACTCCAACCCCTTACCAATCTATGAATCTATAAGGCTGCAGAAACCTTGACCCTGTGCCCACTGGGGCTTTGGTCCATCAAAGATTCTCACATGCCTGTGGAGCAGTGTGACCACCTCACAGAGAATTTTCCTGCAAATAATTCAGGTTCCCACAATAAATTTACTCTGCAGTGATTAAACTTTCTAATGACTTTGCTGTCCCTCAGCCCCTGACCCGTTCCCTGTAAAATCCTGCAGGAATAATTCCCAGCACTGTTCAGCTAAACCATGTGAGGTTCTTCCTACAGCAAGTTCTCGCTCAGAAGGGCCAGGCTGGAGAGAGGGAGTTTGCTATCTAATTACATGATATGGAAATCCATAATATAATGTTACCTGAAGTGAAATGACTCACTCTGATAACTGGCAAATGTGTCCTACTTCTTTAGGTATTTATTATAATAGGATTGATCATGGCAAATTAATTTGCTGCTCTCCTGGATGTAATAATTAATTCAATAGGTATTCCATAGTCAATTTAGCATGAACTAATGTCCACCTATTATAAAGTGTTCCTTTGAGCTGGGGAACATATTTAAATAAGTGGCCAACCATTAATTAATTCATTTAACATTCATTCTCTTCCTGTTAATCATGAGAAGCCTCAGTGGTATTAATATTGATGGGGCATTTCCTTGCTAATTGAATTGAGCTGAACCAACTGAAGGGCTTGGGAGGTACCTTGTTCTGGGACCTAAACACCTTTGCCCCTTCCAGGTGGTCTGGAACATTCTCTGAAGGAAAATAGCCATGGGAATATTTACACTGGGTTTGGTTGCTCAATCTTTCATGATTTATGTTCACCTCAGACTCAGGTTATGAAGATGAGAAGACATATGAGGACCGATCTCAGATCCTCTTGCATCTCCCCTCTCATCCTTCTTTGCATGCTTTCTCTCTAACAGGGATTTACAATCCCTTTTTACTCCCCAGATTTCAGATTTCAGTGAGGGTTTGAGAGATTTTACAGACTAGAGCACTGTGATTTAGCAGAAAATAGAAGCAAACAGGGATTTAACTATACATTTTTAATCTCTTTCAGCCAGCCAAGCACACCCCAAGTTCTGCATGCATGGCTACCTCTTCCCCATGCCCATTGCACTTGGACCTTTCCCACATCCCTCCTATGACACAACAGCAGGTGAGATTCTTTCCTCCTCCCCCAGCAGCTCCTTTCCCAAGTGGATAGGCAGAGATTTGGGATGTGTGTCAGTGCTGTGGTTGGAAATGCATGTGGCCAAGCATGGGCAGGAGTTTGGGGGAGCTCCTTTAGTCAATGCTGTGGACTTTAAGTGCATTAATTGAGATGTGGGTGATTGTATGTTGGTTATATAGATATATGTATCTATTTACACATGTTGGGGAAATTTAGGCTAGATAGAAGTTTTCCCTGTGAGGGGGGTGAGACACTGGCGCAGGTTGCCCAGGGAGGCTGTGGCTGCCCCAACCCTGGCAGTGTTCACAGCCAAGTTGGCTGAGCCTTGAGCAACCTGCTCTGGTGGGAGGTGTCCCTGCCCAGGGCAGGGGTTGGGGCTGGGTGATCTCTAAGGTCCATTCCAATCCCTAAAATTCCATGTTTCTATGATTCCACATTTCTTTCACCCCTCTCCTTGTTCACTGGGAGGAGCTGGAGACAAAGACCTTCATCCAGAAGACCCAAACCCAGCCCAGTGCTGATTCATTCCGAGATTTTGCCTTCCTGGGAGAGCTCTGGTGTTGATTTGTTGCAAGGCAAAATAAACAAACACTGGAAAAAGCAGTTAAAGCCCAAATTGTTAGAAGATCCACACAAGTGCTTGGCTTAGCTTTAACACCCCAAACATAACCGTGGTTGGAGAGTTCCCTTTCAACTGCTTCCCTTCTTATTTATGTTTCTCTCTATTTTCCCAGTTCTTTAATGAATCAGCTGCCGTTAGGAATTTTAATTGGCTAAATTGGTGGCAGCAGCTAGAATTAATTCAATGATCTTTTTGGAAATGAATTGATTTCTTTAACCAGTAAGCATCAGCCCGTGCTGCCTCTGGGGATGCAGGGCAGACATTCTGCGCAAACAAACATCTTGACCTTTTCCTTAGCCTTTAGCTGTGCCTTTTTTATTTTTATTTTCTATTTTTTATGAGAAATTAATTAAAAGAAAAAAATATTGTCAGTAGGAGCACGGGAGGGATAGAAGCTAGTTTCTTTTGCTGTGCTGTGTAGGATTCCTGCCCCAGGGAGCACAATGGGGTGTAGTATAGGTATGAAGGACCTGTGGATGGGAGGAGGAGGAGCTGTGTGCACGCTGTGGGAACGAGCTTGGTGCAGGCTGTGTAGAGGTCCTGAGTACAGACTTTGTGGAGGATCTGGGTGATAGCTCTGGAGGAATTGGGTGCAAGCTCTGTGAAGGACCTGGATGCAAGTTTTATGGAGGACCTGGGTGCAGGCTCTGTGGAGGATCTGGGTGTGGGTTTGGAGGACCTGGATGCAAGCTCTGGAGGACCTGAGCGCAGGATGTGTAGAGGACCTGGGTGTATGATCTGGAGGAGCTGGGTGCAGGGTGTGTTCAGAAACAAGTTAAACACTGGGATCTTTTCTTGCCTATGAGACTCAGGAATGACATCTACTATCCAAATGATCTTGCTGATAGACACATTGCTTGTTCTACCCTAAATAAAAGGCCCTGGAGGCATCTGTCCTTGCCTGTCAGCCCTTGCTAGGAAACCTCCTCAGCTGCCTCTCAGATGTGTCCCTTGGGACTGAGCCTGGGAAGGTTGTCCAGGGAGGTGGTGGAGTCACCATCCCTGGAAGTGTTTGAGGCATCTGGATCTGACACTGGAGGATCTGGTTTAGGGGTTCCAGCAGTGACAGGTTAATGGTTGGACTTGATGCTCCTAGAGGTCTCCTCTAACCTTGATGGTTCTGTGATTCTGACATCTGGATGGTCTTAGAGGCCTTTCTCAACCTGAATGATTCAATGAAGGTGCTGGGGAGGGTGCTGCATCCTGGGGTGCTCTGGGGCTCTGCCTGACACCTCCAGTGGGATCCCCAGGGAGATGAGGATGTCTCAAACCCCACATTTGGAGCAGTGCAAGCATCAGGCTCCTCCACTGCCCCAACCCCCTGCAGAGCTCTCGGAAGGCTGCAGAGAGCAGTCGCTCCCATCCTTGTTAACACTCTGATTTCAAACCATCCTCATTTGCAACTGCTGACAAAACAGGAGACTGGCCAAGAAGAGAGGTCCTCCAGCTATTACCTGCTCCAGAGATAATTCTGCCTTATCTGCATCCTCTTAGACTCCCTGAGAGAAATGGGTGACGGGAGGTTAAACATGAAAATGAATTCTGTGGTTTTGGAGAGTTCGAGATACTTATCTCTCCCTAAGTGGCTCTTCTGACAAAATGGTTTCGAATGAGGAAAAAGCATCTTCTCTCTATCGTTTTTCTTTCAAGTGTGAATCATTTCAGCATTACCCACTTGCTTGTGCTCAGCTTCAATCTCTCTAACTAGCACTTGTGACAAACAACAGGCAGAGAGGGATGTGGTGGGCTGAGGGGCTCAGATAGAACAGGGGAGCAGGGGATCACAGGGGCTCTGCTGGAGCACCACCAGCTTCGACTTCGGTCATCAAAAAGGGCCTTGGCAGTGCTGGTGGCACAGCTCAGTGGGAGCCAACAGTGTGTACAGGTGGCCAAGGAAGCCAAGGGCATCTTGGCCTGGCTCCAGCAGAGTACGACTTGGGTAGCCTGGAGAAGAGGCTCAGGGGTGACCTCCTGGCTCTCTGCAACTCCTGCCAGGGCTGGAGAGAGGTGGGGGATGTGTGTCCTGCCAGGGATGCAGGGAGAGGATAGAA
>NW_008686641.1:28630-28971 GCF_000695815.1 Acanthisitta chloris | reverse complement strand
CAGAGGCATCTGGATCTGGTGCTGGAGGATCTGGTTTAGGGTTTAGTGGTTACAGCAGTGATAGGTTAATGGTTGGACTTGATGATCTTCAAGGTCTCCTCCAACCTTGATGACTCTATGATTCTAGGATGAAAGTTTGTGGCAGTGTCTGGAAGAGACCTGGTTACTGGGAGGCTGACATTAGTGTCCTACATCCCATCCTTCCCACTCTGTGAGATGTGCTGGATGCCAGCTTGCTTGGCTCTGGCTGGGGTGGTTGTATGAAGTCAGAGCAAAACCCCCTAATGAAGAGGTAGCTGTTCTTCTGCCCTGCTCTCTTGCTTGGCATCCAGCAAGGCCAC
>NW_008686641.1:19681-28611 GCF_000695815.1 Acanthisitta chloris | reverse complement strand
CCCTACAGCCCTGCTAACAAACACCACCTTTATTTTAACCTAGGAACCTGGCACCTTCCCTAAGTGTTAATTAAAATGGAACAAAGCTGTGGGCTCAGTCCAGCTCCAAATTTTGCTATATTCTTTCCATTCTTGCCAAGCTTTTCCATCCCCTCCAGGCACAGCTAAGCATGGTGTCCTTTCCTCTCATCCCCTTTTGTGGTGTGCTTCCCTGGCAACCCCTTCCAACCCCTTGTACTCCTTCCAATCCCATTATGTAGGGCATGACATTCAACCTGAACTTGCAGCAGTTCCAGGCAGTTGCACCCATGCCATGGCAGAGAGTCATCACAGCAGGAGCCTCAGCTCTGCCTGACACAACAGTTACAGGTTGTTGTTTTAATTGTTGCTAGAGCAGCAATTGACTGTCCCAGGTTGCCCAGGGAGGCTGTGGCTGGCCCAACCCTGGCAGTGTTCACAGCCAGGTTGGCTGAGCCTTGAGCAACCTGCTCTGGTGGGAGGTGTCCCTGCTCAGGGCAGGAGTTGGGGCTGGGGGATCTCTAAGCTCCATTCCAATCCGTTAACAACCTATGACTCTATGAATCAATGACTTCATTCTTGTTGTCCATGCAGTGTACAGAGGCTTCTGGACAGCCTTCATCCTGCTGGCCGTGGCTGCTGGTCTGGTGGGAGGGCTGCTGCTGGTCTGTGGTGTCCCCTTTGTCAGCCCACACTCCTACAAGGTTGGAGGTGGATTCCTCCTGGTCTCAGGTAAGGGGATGTGGCTGGAGCAGGGATGCAGCTCCACTGTGGAAGGGGAGGCAGGTGAGAATGAGGCACTTCTGGGGGAGATGGGGGCTCTGCTGTGTGCTGTGCTGGCTTGGAGTGCATGATTTTCCTCTCCCTCCACTGGAATTAAACTCCTGTGAGCTCTGAGCAACCTGATCTAGTGGAAGGTGTCCCTGCCCATGGCAGGGGAGTGGAATGAAATGGTCTTTAAGGTTCCTCCCAACCCAAACCATCCTGGGATTGTATTATTCTATGTTCAGTTAGGCTTTAGCAATATAGTCCTTAGTCACAGAGTCCCAGAATCAATCAGGTTGGAAAAAACCTCTGAGATCATCAAGTCCAACCTATGACCTACCACCACCATGTCAACTAGATCATGGCACTAAGTGCCATGTCCAGTCTCTCCTTAAACACCTCCAGGTGACTTGACTTCACCACTGCCCTGGGCAGCACATTCCAATGTCTAATCTCCCTTTCGGTGAAGAAATTCTTCCTAATGTCCTACCCAAACCTCCTCTGGCACAGCTTCAGGCTATGTCCTCTCATCCTGTCGCTAGCTGACTGGGAGAAGAGACCTCCACCTGGCTACAACCTCCTATCAGGGAGTTATAGAGTGATAAGGTCTCCTCTGAGCCTCCTCTTCTGGGCAGCACATTCCAATGTCTAATCTCCCTTTCGGTGAAGAAATTCTTCCTAATGTCCTACCCAAACCTCCTCTGGCACAGCTTCAGGCTATGTCCTCTCATCCTGTCGCTAGCTGACTGGGAGAAGAGACCTCCACCTGGCTACAACCTCCTATCAGGGAGTTATAGAGTGATAAGGTCTCCTCTGAGCCTCCTCTTCTCCAGGCTAAACAGCCTCTGTTCCTTCAGCCTCTCCTCATAGCGCTTGTGTCCCACACCCTCCAGCAGCTTTGGTGCCCTTCTCTGGACACCTCCAGCACCTCAATGTCCTTGTGGAAGTGAAGGGCTCAGAACTGGACAGAGTCCTAGGAAGGCTGAGATTTTGAAAGATAATATCTCTTTTTCCTACTCTCTCTGCAACTCAGACAGGCAGAGTCTTTGAGTTCAGGAAAGCTCATCGCTGTGTTAACGTGGGCAGCAATCAGCTCTGCTCTGTTCCCCTAAGTCAGGCTTTGCATTTAGGCTTCTCCTGCCTCTGCTGATAACATCTGGCAGAGCTGGAAACCCACAGAGCGATGAAAGGCAAACCCAGTGATCCAAACTGGGAGGGTTGGCTAAGGAACCCTCAATAGATGAAGCAGTGGCACAGCAGGAAAATGGATTAAAAATAGGCATTTATTCATTATTCCCACTGCCTTTACAAGTGATTCCACTGAATGATCACTTAGCTTTTCCTTTTTCTGTATTGGAGAGGAGTAACTGGATTCACTGGTAGAAATCCTTGATTTCTACCAGTGACTCCAACTCAGAAAAAAGCTCTTTTGCAACTCAAGCAGCTCCGTGTTGGAGCTCAGCTTGGCTGTGCTGAGTGGTGAACTTAGTCATGAAATCAGGCCTTGCTCTGAAAAACCATTGCTTAATTCCAGACCCTGCAGCAGCTTCTGCTTCCTCACACCCAGCATAAACCAAATATGAGGCAGTGTCTCTGTTAGGGTGTTGAGTGTGCCCAAAATTGTGAGGCAGAAAATGTTCATGAAATGTTCTAGGCAGAAAGGGACCTGGGAGTGTGGAGAGACAGGAGCTGAACAGGAGCCAGCAGTGTGCTCAGGGGGCCAAGAAGGCAAATGGCATCCTGGCCTGGATCAGAACAGTGTGGTCAGCAGGACCTGGGCCCCAGGGAGGCAGCAGATCCCTCAGGAGTGGATCCAATCTGCATCTTGGGCAGAAACACCACCCAGAAAAGGATCTCACTTCATACTGAATCACTGTCTTCCTCCTTTCTTTTTCTGTTGTTTTTGCACTTTATTTGACTACTTGTGATTAAAAGGCTGGGGCAGAGAATGTGACACTTTTGAGAAGAGCTGATTATGCATCGCATAAACCTCTTGGCATTAGACAAAGATGCTGCTGTTAAAATTGAAGTTTGTATTAATGCAGCTTCAATGTGAGCAGCAATCATTGTTATTAAGAGTCGTTAGGGGAACGAGTTCAGCTGGAAGACACTTCCTGCTATATTTTCAAGCCAAATGAGAGCAGGAGGATGCAATATGTTTTTCAGCAACGTTTCCTTAGTGTTTTAACTGCTCCTTTTATTTCTGGCAGTGGCTGCTTATCGTGAAGCTCAGTCCTCTGGATCCTGCTTGGCCTTGGCTTCCTGATGGATTCAGGTTGCATCCATGGTTATATCCTTGTTATCCCTTCTAGATATCCTTTGCATAATTGCACTAAGCAGTAGGAACAATAGATTTACCACAGCTTCAACTCCTCAGCCTTCGCTTTCCTGCTTTCCTTTGGAGAGGGAGATGTGGAGGGATGTTGCAGGAGAGAGTCTTGTCTTCTAATCATGGCCTGGGGGTCAGTGTTAATTAACCTCCCTTGCAGAAATGATCTCTCCTTGAGGAAGTGTGAAAATGCTGGCAATTTGTAGAGTGGCAATGTGGGCTGGCAGTCAGATGGGGAGATGGGACAACACAACCACCAGATCCCTCCCAGGGCATCCTCCACAGCCAACTTCATTCTGGCCATAAAGTCCCTTCTCTAGAGGTCATGACATCATGGCAGTGCTTAATCATTGTGAAATGATGTACCATTTGCCACCCAAAGGCTCTGAAGATTCTGTTGGTGCAAATGCACTCCCAAGCAATCATGGATAACCTGCCTGATGTGGTCTAGAGGAGGATGTGTCCCTTTGTTGCTGGGGGAGTTCAGCACCGAAGGGTGAGAATTGTTGAAGCTCAATTAGATCCCTTTAGGTTTTCTCTCTGAGCTGCCTTTTATTTACTGTACTTCCACAAGGACAATGTGACTGTCTGCCACTACCCTCACTGATGGACTGCTCAGTGGGAGGTGTTTCTAGAGCCCTTTCAAAGGAGCAGAGCCATCCCCCTGGATTTCCTCCACTGGGTGACTTGGAAAACACAGCCAGAGCCCATCTGACATGTACTGCTGCTGCATCTGCACATCCCCAGCCCCAGCCCAGCAGTTAGCCCTGCCAACCTGCTCTTCAGAGCACCTGGAATGCAGCAGCAAATACCCAGTGTGCCACTCTCCTTCCTGCATTTGCCAGCTCAGCCTGAGCTTCAGCGTCTGCAAGGGGGTGGCAGGTCCTGCCTGGTGACTAATTGTCGTCTTGTTTCACAAGTCAGATGACAATATGATTAATTAGCACTACAATGGCACTGAGAGGGCTGGGTGAAGGCTGTGCTGCATCTTCTGGCAACTCTTTGAATTGCTGAGGCAACTTTGCTCATGCTCCTTTGCTGTTTAGACATTGTGCTCCTTCGTTTTCATTTCATTTGGGTGTTTCATAGAATTTCGACTTAAAAGGGAGCCACTGGTGAGAAGCTGTGGATGCCTCATCCCTGGAAGGGTTTAAGGACAGGTTGGATGGTGCTCTGAGCAACCTGAGCTAGTGGAAGGTGTCCCTACTCATGGTGGGACCAACCTATGCTTCAGCATGAAAATCAAGGCATATTTCCCAGTCCTGTGAGTTAAAGTGCTGATTTTTAGGCTCAAATTTCTGCTTCCCAGATCAAGCAGCTCCACTTTGGCAGCCTCAGGCTCCCCATGTGCAGTAAAGACTGACAGTTCTGGAAGGGCAGCTGAAGGTCACCCCTCCATTTCCTCCTTATTAACATCCTTGAGAGGCAACTATTGCGAGAGGAGAATGAGTCAAAGTTCATTCTGCTCATAATTAGCAGATTACACAAAAGTTCAGTAGCTTCCCCAGCAGAAGAGTTAAAGATTGAGTTCACTCACCTGTCCCTACAATTAGCAGCTATAAAGGTGTCACAGGGAAATAAAGGGAGAGAAAGGAAAAGCTCCAATTTCCCCAGAGGAAGGTGCAGCTCTGCAGGGAGGGGGATGGAGCTCTGGGTCTGCTGCTCTGCAGTGCACAAAGGAGACAGATTTAACACCTCACTTCAATTTACTTGCAATTAGCCCCTCCCCAGAAGATGCCATTGACCTCATCAGCAACGAGATGGAGTTTCACAGTTAATTTTTTCCTCTATCATCCTAATGAATTGAGGCAAAGAGGGAGAAGGAGAGAAGGGAAGAGATCACTTGGGTAATTTTCCAGCAGTAGAAAACACAGGGATGCTGAGAGGAGTGTGAGGATGGGTTGGTTTGTGAGGTCTTCATTTACCGTTACCCAACCCAACCCACATCTTGTGTCTCAGGCACATGTGCTCCCTTTTGGGGCAGAAAAGTAGATTTTTCCCATTTTTTCATTTTGCTGCCCAAGGCAGGAAAGAATCTGTGCCTCTATATCACAGGCCTTAAGGAAACAAAGATCATAGAATCATATCATAGAACTTTAGAGATTGGAATGGAGCTTAGAGATGATCCAGCCCCAATCCCTGCCCTGGGCAGGGACACATCCCACCAGAGCAGGTTGCTCAAGGCTTCAGCCAACCTGGCTGTGGACACTGCCAGGACTAGGACAAAGTTGTCTTTCTGCTGTGTCTGACACCAAAAGCTCCAAAAAGGAGGTGGTGAAGAGAAACCTGTTCAAAATATGAAAAGCCAAAATACAACAGTGTTTCAAAATGAAAATGTCGAATATTTTGGTAAGATGAAAGTGAAACATCCTAAAATTCTCATTATGAAGAGTCTACTGGTGTCTAAAAATGCCACAAATTTTAGACAGTTTCCTGAACACTTGAGATTGCTCCAAACAAGTATTTTTTTGGATGAGCATTTTTTTATGAGTTGCCCTTTTTGCATTCCCTCTGTCCTTCCTGGGCTGCACCTGCCCTTCTGGTTTCCTTTTCTCACCAAGGAGGTGGTGTAAATCCCAGGGATTTATCATCACTCAGCAGTAATTATTCCAGGGAAGAATGCTGCTCACTTTCCATTTTCTTGTCATTTTTCCAGAGTGTGAAAACATTCTTAATTTAGATGCCATGGCCATGCCATCACCTCCAGTACCTGTTTAATAATAAATCCTTCCATGCCAAGACCTGGTGCTTCTCCTGGGGCTAGGGGAGGCACCAATTCCCAGTCCTTAGCTCCAGGTGATGTTGGGGATGGTACCACCAACTCATGGGGCTTCCCACATTCTCCTCAGTAACAACTGGAAGGATTTAATCTTTAGTAAATAAGACTTAAGCCATTTAAATTGTCATGGGATGATCCAACACAGAATTCCTGGTTAGTGAAAGAAAAACAGGAGAACTGGGTAAAGAACTGGCTGATAGCTCAGAGAGACGTGGTGAATGGAGCTAAATCCAGTTGGGACTGTCACTAATGATGTTCCCCAGGGTTCAGCATTGGGGTCTGTTCTGTTTAATATCTTTATTGATGATCTGGATGTGGGGATTGAGTGGCCCTCGGGGAGTTTGCAGAGACACTGAGCTGGGTGGGAGTGTGGATCTGCCTGAGGGTAGGAAAGCTCTGCAGAGAGACCTGGACAGACCTGATCAGTGGCTGAGGACAAGTGCAGGAGGGTCAGTAAGGCTCAGTGCTGGTCCTGCCCTTGGGACACAACAGCCCATGCAGCTCCAGGGTGTCAGATTGGATGTGAGGAGAAATGTTTTCCCTGTTGTGGTGTTGAGGCCCTGGGGTATTGCCCAGGGAGGTGGTGGAGTCACCATCCCTGGAGGTGTTTCAGAGGTGTCTGGATCTGGTGCTGGAGGATCTGGTTTAGGGGTTCCAGCAGTGAGAGGTTAATGGTTGGACTTGATGATCTTAGAGGTCTCCTCCAGCCCTGAAGATTCTATGATTCTATGAATTCCAAAGTGTTTTACCCTATCCACATTCCCTGTCCCACTGTGGCCAAGTTTTCATTTGCATCCCTTACTGTAGGTATTATAAGTTAATGAAATAGAAATTGATCTTTAGAAGAGCACTTTGCAAGGTTCAGTTGCTATCTAATTAATTTAATTTGAAATTACATCAGGAATAAAGCCTTAATTGCCTTCTTATCAATACATTGTATTTTGTAAAGGACATAGGACTATTTAACCACACTATGGTTTTCTTAGAGCAGAATAATTGGTATTTTAAGCATACAACTATCATAGTAAGTGTAAAATATTTATTTGCACACTTAATTTCAAGTGGGATCAAAACCTCAATGAACATGCAAATGTTCCAGCTGCTGTTTAACTCCTTGCCTGCCTCTCCAGGAAACAAGAACATCTCCACATCAAGGAGAACAGCTTGAAGGGGCAGCATGAGGTGATGTAAAGTATGTTCTTGTGGTTGCAGCAAGTTTTGATTCGTGGGATTCCAGTTGTTTAGGGTAGGGGTGGCAGATTAATAGATGAATTAATAGATTATTAGTTTAATGGATTAATAGATTTGTTCTTCTCTGTGAGGACAGGCTGAGGGAGTTGGGGCTGTTGAGCCTGGAGAAGAGAAGGTTGTGTGGAGACCTCAGAGCACCTTCCAGGAGCTGAAGGGGCTCCAGGGAAGCTGCAGAGGGATCTGTGTTAGGAGCTGCAGGGACAGCACAAGGGGCAATGGGCACAAATTGAAGGAGGGAAATTGAGGTTAGATACTAGGAAGAAATGTTTTCCTGTTCTGGTGGTGAGACACTGTCCCAGGTTGCCCAGGGAGGCTGTGGCTGCCCCAACCCTGGCAGTGTTCACAGCCAGGTTGGCTGAGCCTTGAGCAACCTGCTCTGGTGGGAGGTGTCCCTGCCCAAGGCAGGGGCTGGGGCTGGATCATCTCTAAGCTCCATTCCAACCCTTTAACATTCTATAATTCTATGTGACACCTTAGGAATCATATAATTTGTAGTGAAGCTTTTGAACCCTTTTTACCTTCACCTAAGTCTCTTTTTTTCGCTCCAAGATGTGTTTATATCTCTTATAAACAGAATCACACTAAAACACTGACATGTTTTCTCTGTCTGAGGATTCAGTAACCACCATCACTAAGCAGATAAATCAGCATCAAGCTTTCCCCACTTCCTTCCCTTAGCACAGGACTTGGATTTTGCAGTGTATAAGCTGCCAGGAAGAATAATTAAATACAGGAAAACTACCTTTGATTTAAAAATGGCAAGGGGAGAAATGAAATCCTGCAGAAGCCACAACATATCCACAGAACTGTGTGGTAACTTGTCAAGTAAATTAATTTCGAGCTGTTCTCTTCTGCCATAAAAATATTATAAGCTGTGATGTATTTCTTTCATATATGTGTGTGTGTATATCTATATGTTATACAGCACCAGTTAAAAATAGCAGCTGGGAAGTAGCAAGATCAGATATTACTGAAGTGCTTTCAGACCTGTCATCACACCATCACTATTTAGCTTTAATATATGTTGAATTTCAAATGCACTAGAGATATATTTTTCATGAGACACAGTAAGTAATCTTTGGGCCACTCTAGTTTTTGTCATCTGCTTCAGACAGTTTTATACAGCACCAGTTAAAAATAGCAGCTGGGAAGTAGCAAGATCAGATATTACTGAAGTGCTTTCAGACCTGTCATCACACCATCACTATTTAGCTTTAATATATGTTGAATTTCAAATGCACTAGAGATATATTTTTCATGAGACACAGTAAGTAATCTTTGGGCCACTCTAGTTTTTGTCATCTGCTTCAGACAGTTTCTTGAGAAGAGAAGAGGCTCAGGGGTGACCTCCTGGATCTCTGCAACTCCTGCCAGGGCTGGAGAGAGGTGTGGGATGTGTGTCCTGCCAGGGCTGCAGGGAGAGGATAGAGGGAATGGCCTTGAGCTGAGCCAGGGCAGAGTCAGATTGGATGTGAGGAGAAATGTTTTCCCTGTTGTGGTGTTGAGGCCCTGGGATATTGCCCAGGGAGGTGGTGGAGTCACCATCCCTGGAGGTGTTTCAGAGGTGTCTGGATGTGGTGCTGGAGGATCTGGTTTAGGGTTTACAGCAGTGAGAGATTAATGGTTGGACTTGATGATCTCAGAGGTCTCTTCCAAATTTGATGATTCTGTGATTTGGGGGAAACTAGATCTGCAGCCCCTGACCACCATCACTTTGGACTCTGGGGACAGGAGGGGCTGTGCTGGGTCTGGGAGGTGCCTGTTCACCATGTGCGTTGCAGATGTGCC
>NW_008686641.1:9360-19654 GCF_000695815.1 Acanthisitta chloris | reverse complement strand
AATGCAGCTGGAAATACGAGGGGGTGAGGTGTCCTGGGAGATCTGCTATTTGGGTCATGGGCATCCTGCAAGGCTGAGGAGGCTCTGAGGAGAGCAGATCCTCTCCTGGTGAGATCTTTGTGTGGCCTCAGCCCTCCTCGATCTGGCTCTGGGGGAGGGCAAGGAGGTCTCACTTACCAATACAAAGACTTTCTAGCCTCATGGTATAACCTGTTTATAATTCTTTTTATTCTGCTATTTAGAACCCATCTAAGTTTAATCTCTCATGGTTACATGTCTTTTCCTCTCTATTATGTGTTATTTCCATGTGAAATAGAATCATCGCTAGTCCTTGCCATGTGTTTCAATACTTGGTTAAGGAGGGGTAAGAAAACGGGTGAAGGTGAAATGCCACCAGCTGCAGGGAAATTGCAAATGCAAAAGGCAAAACAACCCACCTTGGAGAGAGGAATGCAGGTCCGTGCGGAGAACATCAGTTGTGTCCATGGTGGTTCCTCCATGGCCATCTCCAGCTGTAGCAGAGCCTTCAGCAGTGCCACTGAGGTGTCAGTGGGCTGGAGCTGGTCATGGTCATGTGGGTTTCTCCCAGAGTGAGTGGACTTGGCTTTCACAGGACCCTGCAGAGCAATGCCATAAGTAATAACCCTGCAACACTAAGCTTTGATGCAAAGAACCTGCAAGAATAAATAGGAAGCTGTTGTGATCTTGTCTCACTTTATTCCTGTGTTCCATACCACAGACAGTAACTCATCTTTGTCTCTCTTTCCAGGAGGTTTATTTCTCTTGCTGGTATTTCTCTTTGTGATGTGGAAGGAGTTTGCTGCTGACTTTCAGAAGTACATCCTTCTGGAGAGGAGTGAGAAGTGCATGGAGGATGTCCCTGTGCATGTGTACTATGGCTGGTCGTTCATGTTTGCTGCAGCAGGAGTGCCCCTGGTTCTGCTTTCTGGACTCCTCTTCTTCCTGGTTGGCAGAGACATTCTGAAGTCCTTGGAGTAAGATGAATTTGGAGAAGGCCTTTGAGAAAATTGGTGATGCTCCTTGGAAAGAAATATCCACAAGTTTTGAGGACTAGATCATTTTATAGCTCCAATTGTCAGGCTAGATTTCACTCACTCTTCTGTGGAGGGAGGGATGGAAAACTAAGCATCCAGAGAAGCACAGGAAGGGTTGAGGTGGAAGGAATTCAGTTTCAACCTCCCTGCCTTGGGCAGAGACACCTCCCACCAGCCCAGATTGCTCCAAGCCCCATCCAACCAGGCCTGGAACACTCCCAGGGATGGAGCAGCCACAGCTGCTCTGGGCAATCTGTGCCAGTGTCTCAGCACCTCACAGGGAAGAATTTCTTCCCAATATCCCAACTAACCCTGCCCTTGGACAGTTTGAAGCCATTTCCCTTGTCCTATACCTCGATCCCTTGTCCCAGGTCCATCTGCAGCTCTCTTGGAGCCCCTTTAGGCACTGGGGAACATCCAGATTTTCCTCTTTGGAGAGATTTGGGCAAATGTCTGAGTTTTGCATCAGTTTTCTCTGGAGCCCAAGGCAAAGCAGCTCCCCTGGCCCCGTGGTCTGTCAGCAGAGCCTCTCATCCATATTCAGCAGAGCTGGACTTTAGGGCATTCCCAGCATCCTTGTTTCTTGTAAAAGGCAATCGAATCTGGCTGTGCCTTGTACACTGTAATGGCTATTTCTGAAAAGCAATTAAGGAGGATTTTTCCTCCTCAGCTGCCTCTAATTGACGTCAAAGGACACCCCTTTTAATGGCATGTCGGGAAACAGGACAAACTCTTTGCCTTAAAAGCTCTGATTTGGAAGAGAAAATGTACCTGGACCTAACCTAACTTGCAGTAAGGGAATAAAACCAATTTCTGTGGCATGAAACTTAGCATGAATTAATTAGTATTTCTTTACAGCAATACATTGCTTTGCATTTAATATTTTCCCAGGATGCAACATTGAGGGGATTCTCAACCCAAAAACTGAAGGATAGAGCTGAGGGAAGGGGAACAAGAGCTTGATAGCATGATCTCTCCTTGGGTTATGCCTGTGCCCCATCAGTTCTTCAAGTGGTAATTTCTCACTATAAATTCCCTTTGAATCATTTCTGTCATTGCACTGAACTGAGTATTTTTCCCTGGAATAAGAGTTTTGGGGATTCTCAATCCCAAAACTAAAAGATGATCAGAGCTGGGGGAATGGGAGTGGGAACAAGAGCATGATCTCTCCTTGGGTTATGCCTGTGCCCAATCAGTTCTTCAAGGGATAATTTCCTCACTATAAATTTCCTTTGAATCAATTGTTATCATTACTCTGCATTGAATATTTTCCCTGGACACTGTTTTGGGGTTTCTCTGCCCAAAACTGAATGATGATCAGAGCTGGGGGAAAGGGGAGAGGGACAATAGCATATCATACCCCTTAACAATCCATGATTCTATGACCCTAATACACCAAAATATCCAGGTCCAGGAGGTGAAATAAGTGATGCTGAATATGCAGAGGTTTGTAGAGACACTTGAGAAATGACAAAGATTTGATCTTGTCATGTTTTTTTCCAGGCTGGATCGTGATGCTTTGAAGTACTTAGTTGGGTCTTTGCTTGCTGAACTCATTTGCATAAATTTCAAATCAAACTTCCTCCAAATGTGTTCCTCTGAATGTCATAGTTTGTGCTAAACATACATCTCCTGAGCTTTGTGTCATCCTATTGACTCAGTGCAGTTAATTAATAATGCAATGTAAATCTCTTCTAGAAAGCAAAGCTTCTTGGCAGTATCAAACTGTTTGTTAATGCTCTGCCTAAAATATTCTTCAACTCTGGTGATTCCTTCATTTTGGAGCAAGTTCTAATTATTCTTTTACAAGATTCATGGCACACATCGAGTGAGAAATTGTAATTCCCACATGGAAAGATTAATTCTTTCCTATGAAGAACAGGCTGGGGCTGCACTTCTTCAGCAATATCCACACTGCTTTCCCTTAATAGCAGTTTGGTTGGAATAGAATTGGGATAACAGGTAAAAATCTTGAGTTTTTTCCTAATGAATAGATGTTTAATTACATTTACAAATACACAGGTCATTCAGTGTTTTATTTTGGCTGTTCTAAACTGGTTTTTTTCCCTGTGATATCTCCTTGGGTTATGCCTGTGCTTCATCACTTCTTCAGGGGATAATTTCCTCACTATAAATCCCTTTGGATCAGTTTTTGTCATTACTCTGCATTGGATATTTTCTCTGGACATTGTTTTGGGGTTTCTCAACCCAAAAACTGAAGGATGGTCAGAGTTGAGGGGAGAGGGAATAAGAGCATCATATCATGATCTCTCCTTGGGTTATTCCTGTGCCTCATCAGTTCTTCAAGGGATAATTTCCTCACTATAAATTCCCTTTGAATCATTTTTTGTTATTCAGATTTAAATATTTTCCCTGGCCACTGTGTTTTATTTGGCTGTTCTATACTGGTTTTTGAGTTGCTTTTTTTTCCCCCATGATATCTCCTTGGGTTAAACCTGTTCTGTTAAATCAGTTCTTCAAGGGCTAATTTCTCCCTGTAAATTCTCTTTGAATAATTTTTGTCATTTAATTATCCATTCAATGTGGAGATGAACACTTATGGGCACCAAGAATAAAAGTATATAATTCAGGAGCAGAAAGGGTCAGGATTTACAGTCACTTGCCTTTCCCTGATCCCATAAAACAATCCAAGCATGCAGAAATGATGATCCCAGAAGAGACACCAGGGCAGAAGAATGAGAATGCAGCAAGAAATCCATCAGACTTATTGATATCTGTGAAGCTGAGGATCCCTCAAGTTGTGAATAGAGAAGTGAGTTTTATATTATAGAATGAAATATTTATTAACTTTCTCCATCTGTTCTTTAAAAAATTGAGTTGAATGTCATCAAGGCATTTATGGAATACATTTAGCTTCATCATGCATTCAGGCCTTAGGGAGTCAGCCAGCCCTGGAGACCTGATCCTTCTGGATCAGCTCTAGAACAAGCCAGAGGTTAAAATTCCATCATTCTTTGGACAAACACATGGATTTGAATCATTCTTTGAACAAGAGATTTGAATCAGTCTGGAACAGAAAGGTGTGTTTTTAAATGTCTTTGGTATGCAGCAAACTCTCTCCAACCCTCATCTGGGGAACCTCATCAAAGGACACTGAGGCACTGGCGTGAGTCCAGTCAATGTCAATGAGGTAAGAAAAGGTCTGGTCTGCAGGTCATTGGGAACCTCCCCATGAGTTTTGAGTTATCCAGATGCTGAGGTGATGGCACTGGAAGCAGGAGCAGGTACCACAGCTTCCAGCATTCACTGCTGGGACATCTCTGGATGGGGCACTGTGGCTGCTCCAAGGAGCTGAGTGATCATAGAATCATAGAATTTTAGGGGTTGGAATGGAACTTAGAGATGATCCAGCGCCAACCCCTGCCCTGGGCAGGGACACCTCCCACCAGAGCAGGTTGCTCAAGGCTCAGCCAACCTGGCTGTGAACACTGCCAGGGTTGGGGCAGCCACAGCCTCCCCGGGCAACCTGGGACAGTGTCTCACCACCCTCACAGGCAAAACTTCTGCCTAAGATCTAACCTCAATTTCCCTCCTTCAGTTTGTGCCCATTGCCCCTTGTCCTGTCCCTGCAGCTCCTAAGACAAGGCTAAGAGAGAATGAGAGTTGCATAACTGAAACAATTAGCTTCTCTATTAAAATCAACATTTGTACCCATCACAAGGGCTAACCAAAAGCATCATTTTGGTGGACTAAAGAGTCCAGTTCATTTGCTCTCAAGTATAACTCAAGCAGACAAAATTTAGCATGAGAATTATAATTTCTGGCAGAGAAATCTCCAAACTCCAAGCTAATGGGCTCAGTGGTAGAGCTGGAAATTGCAGCAACTCTGATCACTTTCATCTGTTGAATATGAAGAAGTTTGATGAAAGGATATTATAGAGTAGTGACAAGGACCTAATTCTGATCCAAGTTTTGTCATTATAAATCACAAGTAATTCCAAAGACTTCAGCAGACCCTTCTCACTGCTAAACATCTGTAAGGCAGATCAGAACCAGGACTAATAAATACATTCAAAGCTGCATAATTAAAACAGTGATTTCACATCACTCTGATGAATTTTAGTCAAGGATTTCTTCAAGGATGCTTTTCTCACATTAGCATTTGATGTTAGTAAGCAATGAATAATTCCATTTTTTCTTTTCAACATCTGGGACACTTCCTGCTTTATTTGCTACTTACTGAACACTCTGCAGGAAATATTAATGAATCTTGGGTGTTGAAATCCAGGCTCTGTGCAGCCTGTTCAGGAGGCAGCACTGTGCAGGAGAGGAGATGTGGCTTGAGATTAAGAAGTTTGGTTTTGGTTAACTTAGATATTAGGAGAATTTGCCAAACCTGAGGGAGATCCAGGGATTTGAAGTTATCCAAAAGGCCCTGTAGCTCCTTCCCTCATACAGAATCCCAGAATGAGTTAGGTTGGAAGGGATCACAAAGGGTCACCTGGTCCCACCTCCCTGCTCAGGCAGGGCCAGCCCAGAGCTCATGGCTCAGGTTGTGTCCAGAGGGTTCTGGAACATCTCCAGTGAGGGAGAATCCATGACCTCTCTGGGCAATCTGTTCAGTGCTCAGGGACTGCACAGCAAAGAAGTTCTTCCTCGTGTTCAGGTGGAACTTCCTGGACCTGCTGCAGGAGCTCCATGTCCCTCTGGCCCTGAGGAGATCAGAACTGGACACAACACTCCAGGTGTGACCTCTCCTGGGCTGAGCAGAGGGACAGGATCACCTCCCCATTGCCCCTTGTCCTGTCCCTGCAGCTCCTAACACAGATCCCTCTGCAGCTTCCCTGGAGCCCCTTCAGCTCCTGGAAGTTGCTCTGAGGTCTCCACACAACCTTCTCTTCTCCAGGCTCAACAGCCCCAACTCCCTCAGCCTGTCCTCACAGGGGAGATGCTTCAACCCTCTGAGCAACTTCATGTTCTCCTCTGGACTTCAACAGTTCCATGTCTTTTTTTAAGCTGAGGACACCAGAACTGTGTGCAGTATTCCAGGTGAGGCCTCACAAGAACAAAGTAGAAGGGAGAATCACCTCCTTCAACCTGCTGCCATACTCCACACACCCTGCTGAGCCAGCACCTTCTGAATTGCCTCAGTCCCTCACCCTGAGCAGCCCCTGCCTGGGGAAAAGCTGCTGGGGGAGGGCACAGCTGCTGTGGGGCAAATGAAGGCCCAAAGCAAATGAAAGGCACTGAGAAGCTCTGAGGTGGCTCCATGCTCTGTGCACTGGGCTGTGCATTACAGCAGGATTAAGCCATATCAGCCAGAGTCCCTTTTACAAGAGTGCACAACACCTCCAGCCTAGAATCAATAAGCTGAACATGCTGCAGCACAAAGAGCTCTTATCTGCTAGACCACTTTGAATTTAGTGAGTTTATTTAATCCCTGATGCCTGCAGAGCATCAGTCCTGGCTTCTGGGGTAATTTAGTTATTCCACTGATGGATTTGGAGTCTTTCAAGTCCTTGACATTTGAGATGCAGACTTTTTTCCCCCCCATTTCCTATAAAACATATGAATTTGGAAAAAATATTTACAGAAATGTATTTGTTGTCTAATTCATCCCCCAATTTTTCTCTTGGGAGCCAAGAGAAATGCTATATCAATACTAATAATCATACAGTGAATGGATTGGGAAAGGCTCCTTTTTGTCCTGCTTGGCAGAGCCTGGGCCTAAATCAATGCTGGACATTCACTGATCTGTCTTGCCTCTCATCCATGAATATTCGTAGGATCATAGAATTTTAAGGGTTGGAATGGACCTTAGAGATCATCCAAACCCAACCCCCTGCCCTGGGCAGGGACACCTCCCACCAGAGCAGGTTGCTCAAGGCTTCAGCCAACCTGGCTGTGAACACTGCCAGGGTTGAGGTAATAATTTCTTCTCCTCTTAAAAAAAAATCAACTATTTTTGAGGCATATCGAAGATTCTGTGGTGCATTTAGCTTGGGAATTGCCATGAGTGCAGGTGATGCTCTTATCTCTTGGAACTTCATGTTTCCAGGTAGGATCAGATGAACCTTTGGCTGAACCCAAAAGAACCAGTGGGTTAAACACTGTGATCGGAGTCATAATGAATACACTGTACTTAGCCCAACAGGTAGGTACTAAACATTGGGTTATGGAAGTGTAGATAAGCTTCAGGATATGCAAAGATCCCACCACCCACAGCCATGTGTCCCCCTACAGTGGTGTTCCCCAGGGTCAATACTGGGACCAGTTTGGTTCAGCTTACTCATCCATGACTTGGCTGAGGGGACAGAGTTGCCTCCTCAGCAAGTTCCTGGTGATACAACACTGGGAGGAGTGGTGAGAGCTCAGAGGGCTGTGCTGCCCTTCAGAGGGACCTCGACAGATTGCAGAGATGGAGAACAACCAACTGAGATTCAACCAGGGCAAGTACAGGTCCTGTCCCTGGGGAGGGATAACCCCAAGCACCAGCACAGGTTGGCACTGACCTGCTGGAGAGCAGCTCTGTGGGAAGGACCTGGGGGTGCTGGTGGACAACAGGCTGTCCATGGATCACAGTGTGTCCTTGGGGCTAAGAAGGCCAAAGGAATCCTGGGATGCTTTGGGAAGAGCATTGCCAGCAGGTCAGGGAATCACTAAACCCCCAAAGAAAGTGATTTAGCCAAATCAGCCTCAAAACAGGTGCTGAGGTGGAGCCTTTCACCAGTTGCCTCCCAAACCACACCCCCCTCTAGTCATTACAACCAGTCATTCCATGGTGAGGCAAATAATTAGCTCCAACTCCACCCACTAATCAAGTTTATTGCAAGCTCTTGCACCACAGCCCCAAAGTAACCTCAGGGGGTTTGGCAGTTGCCCTGGAGCTCCCAGCTGGGATGGGCATCCTCAGCCACTTTGCTCCTGGTGTTTTCATGGCATTATTTGCTTTATGATTTAAAGGAATCCTGATGCTGAGAGAGGTGAGAGGGAGAGAGTCCTACAAGCACTCCAAGAACTGTCTTCAGCTCTCTGAAGGTCAGTAGATCCTTTCAATTTCAAATAACATGTAAAAATATCTTTCCATGTGTTAAAAAGATGAAGGACAAGAAAAAAGGGACTTGCCAGTGCCGGTGGCACAGCTCAGTGGGAGCCAACAGTGTGCACAGGTGGCCAAGGAGGCCAAGGGCACCTTGGCCTGGCTCCAGCAGAGTGTGGAGAAGCTCAGGGGTGACCTCCTGGCTCTGCAACTCCTGCCAGGGCTGGAGAGAGGTGGGGGATGTGTGTCCTGCCAGGGCTGCAGGGAGAGGATAGAGGGAATGGCCTTGAGCTGAGCCAGGGCAGAGTCAGATTGGATGTGAGGAGAAATGTTTTCCCTGTTGTGGTGTTGAGGCCCTGGGATATTGCCCAGGGAGGTGGTGCAGTCACCATCCCTGGAGGTGTTTCAGAGGTGTCTGGATGTGGCACTGGAGGATCTGGTTTAGGGTTTAGGGGTCACAGCAGTGACAGGTTAATGGTTGGACCTGATGCTCTTAGAGGTCTCCTCCAACCTTGATAGTTCTATGATTCTACGATTCTGTGATGATGCCGAAGTGACCTCATGGCTCTCAGCAAGACAAATAGTGGTTTTCCTTCAGTTTTGTTCTGCAAGTCAAGATCTCATCTATATGTTTATCTCCCCTATATTTTTCCATGGGCATGGTGAAAATCCGTGTTGTAGGAACACAAACACACACACACACACTCTCACACTTTGCACATTAAATATATATAAAACTCCTGTGTTCTCCACAGAGAGCCTCTTCCTGTGCCACAAACACTTCAAAGGCTTCAAAGCAGAGGTGCCTGCAGCGAGGGCTGAAGCTGAGAGCAGAAGTGCTGCTTTCAGCTGACACCAGAGGTTTCAGGCTCTTAGGGCATAAAGCATTTTTCACTCATTTGAAATTAATTTAATTGGAAGGGAAAAAATGGCAGGAGAAAGAAGTGGAGACAGTTTTGAAGGTGTTTTTTTATTGTCTGATTTGATTTTTTGAAAGTGGAAAATGCAGGTTGTTTTGGAGCTTAAACCTGCCTTTAAGGAGATATTTTGAAAGGAAAATATCCAATATTTTCAGTGTGTAAGAAGTGACTGCAGAGACTTTTTTTTTTTAGCTATTTTTGAGGTGGTTTTTCCTTCTCCTGCATTGCTGTTACTCAGAGGATGTTCCAGCTCCAGGGTGGACAGTGGCTCCAAGGCTTTCATTCTCTGCCCCTTCTCTGAGTTAATGCATTGGTTCTGCAGGCAAAGAAGAGCTGTTTTTAGTATTCCAGAAGTCAAAAGGCTCCCTGATGGCTGCAGGATGTCCTAGATATCACAGGCAGGAGGTGAGGGCTGATCCAAATGCAGTTTTACACTGGGTGCAGCACCTTGTGCCTCTTCCTGCACTCACTGCTGCCCTAGGAAGGGCAATATACATAGAAGACATTCTGCTTTTATTTTTTTAGCATTTTTCCCCAAACAAAAGTGCTGAAAAAGTAGAAATACCTTGATTTTGCTGGTCATGGCACAGGAATCCTCTTAAATCTCTTTATTTATTTAGCTGCTTGCTCAGGGGTTGCCTCTACACTATCAACACTCTAGCAAAGAGCAGACAAGGTTTGGGAGTGTTTCCTGGTGTTTGCTTGTGTTTTCAGGTTGTTGGATGCACAGGGAAAGAATGGGAGTGGGTTTTGGATGCTTTGCAGTGGGACAGGTAAAGATCTCTCTGGATGAGTGGATGAGAAGCTCTCCATGAGCTGCAATGTGAGCTCAGCCCAGAAAGCCAACAGAATCCTGGGCATCATCCACGGGAGTGTGGCAGCGGGTCAGAGAGGTGATTCTTCCCCTCTGCTCTGGTGAGACCCACCTGGAATCCTGCACACAGTTCTGGTGTCCTTAACATAAGAAGAACATGGAACTGTTGGAGCAAATGCAGAGGAGGCCACGAAGTTGCTCAGAGGATTGGAGCATCTCCCCTGTGAGGACAGGCTGAGGGAGTTGGGGCTGTTGAGCCTGGAGAAGAGAAGGTTGTGTGGAGACCTCAGAGCAGTTTTTCAATATCTGAAGGTCCTACAAGGACCTGGAGAGGGACTCTGTGTTAGGAACTGCAGTGACAGGACAAGGGGTAATGGGTTCAAACTGAAGGAGGGAAAGTCTAGGTTAGATATTAGAAAAAAGTTTTTTACTCTTAGTGGTGAGACACTGTCCCAGGTTGCCCAGGGAGGCTGTGGCTGCCCCCACCCCGGCAGTGTTCTCCAGC
>NW_008686641.1:1818-9292 GCF_000695815.1 Acanthisitta chloris | reverse complement strand
AGATGATCTGTAAGGTCCATTCTATCCATTAACAATTCTGTGATTCTCTGATACAAATGTGCTGGAGGAGCTCAGATAGGGCAGTAGGGGTGACCACAGTAGATTCCCTGGACAGAGTAGCAGGAGGAGCAAGAGCCAAAAGTAGCACTTGAAAGAAGATGTTCTGTACAATCTCAAAGCCATCTATTAAATAAAATATACTTGTGGGGATTGGCCTGGCTGCTCTCAGCAAGGCTCCAGCATGTCTGGGCTAGTCAGGAGATGTGTTGGGACTTGTTGCCTGAAGGCCTTGGGAGGAGTAGGCGTGGAGATGGTAAGGTTAAACAGAAAGTGCCTGCATGCTGGCTCACCAGGCACGAGTTGGGATGTTGCTGGGGCAGAAGACATGGAACTGATTGTTGTGCTTTAGGTTAACCAATTAGTGCACACCTAATGTATAGAATAAGCCAATGGGCAGAGAACATGCTAAGCCAAGAAAACTATTAAGTACCTGTGGATAACTACAATAGGACATTTTGCTTGCATTGAGCTGCATCTCGTCTCTCCATCGCAACAAATTGGTGACCCCGATGTGATGCGGATTGCGTCAACGGCGTGATGGGGTGAGAACCGCCGAGCTGAGCGGCAGGTTGTGAGTCCCACAGAACTTTGGATGAGCTGCTGAAAGGAAGCAGGAGAAATCCCTTGGGAGGATAGAGGTGAGCTGTGGGAAACATGGGGAACAGAGAGTCTTCCCCTGAGAGAGACGGATATGAACTTATGACAGCTCTTCTTCAACTTAAAGTTATGCTTGGCTGGGTACAGGTGAAAATACCCACCGTAACTGCACCAATATTTTTACGCGAGAACTTTGGGACGATGTGGGGTTGGAATTGTGCAATGAAGCGACGATGGGGAATGCTGAAGTGCAGCGCTTGCTCCCTTGGTGGAGAAGCATTTTTGAGACTTTGAAAGCACAAGAAAACACTCATAAAAACATAGACGAGGGGGAGGAGGTCTCTCCTACAGTGCCTCCGCCGTTAACGGAGGAGTAAGAAACATCTTGCAATATCTACGAAGGTTGATGGAAGATTCCGTAAAATGAATCCTTGTTGTGCAACAGGAAGGGGGAGATGTGGGGATTGGCCTGGCTGCTCTCAGCAAGGCTCCAGCATGTCTGGGCTAGTCAGGGGATGTGTTGGGACTTGTGGGCTGAAAGCCTTGGGAGGAATAGGCGTGGAGAACAATGAAAAGATTGTGGCAATGAGTGTTTGAGCATCATGGGGTGCAAGTGCCTCCTCGACCCTCTCCAGAGCTGCATCCAATGATGTCCATCCCAGGGAAACACAGCCCCACAGCTCAGCTTTTCTGCTTTCCCTCAACCTGCCCTGCAGCCAGATTATCTGGGATTCCATATGTCCTCTGTAAGGCTTTGTGTGCTGCTTTTTAGGCCCAACCTTTGGTTAAGAAAAACCAGTGGAGCAACATGAGTGCATTGATTGAATTGATTGAGAGCGTCAGGCTCTGCCCAGTGTCTCATCTCCACTCCCAGGCAATATTCATCAGAGCCAAAGAGAACAGTTGCAGAAGGAGTGAAAAGATTTCTTCCCTAGGACTTCGAAGTGCCTTTGGAAAAGCAAAAATGACAGTCTGTTTTCTCTCTCTAGCACTGGCTTTGTCAGCAGGCGCCCAGCACAGCCTCTGGAGGTCCCTTGGGATCAGCTCACCTCCAAGGGTCTGCTGGAGGTAGGAACAGCCAAGCTGCTACTGGCTTGGGATTTTATCCACCCAATTTCATTATTTTTACCCAGACAGACTGTGGAAAATCACAGCTGAGGCTCTACTGACTGAAATTAGAAGCAAAGACATAAAAACTTGTGGTTAGTGGATTTTGTTCTTGACTCAAACAAAACTTGAGTGTTTCCTAGTGTGTGATGATGCCATTATCCATTATAAATGGCTCCCCATCATAAATGGACCCATAAAATTAGGGGAAAGCACCAAGACTTCGTAACACCCTGCAGCAGCTCCAGCCCAGAGCCACCAACCTCTCCAAGCTGTTGTACCCAAAGGGTTGGTGTTTCCAGTCCATTAACACACTCAGATGGGTTTGGCCTTCTAAAGTCAAACCAGCCTAAAGAATCTTCTCTTGCTGAGTTGTCAGTGCACTCCTAGTTTGTGCCAGAAGTAAATCCGTATCTTGGAGTTATTTACTGCTGGTTTATCTGGGTTGGATCTAGGAGTTACCTACTAATGGTTTATCTGCCTTGGCTTGAGCACAGCCAGAAGGGGACACACAGCCTCAGCTTGACCTTCTGCATTTGCTCTTTTGAGGGTGAGTAAATAAACAAAGAGCTTTAGAATCATAGAATCAATGAGGTTGGAAAAGCTCCCTATGAACATCAAGTCCAACCCTTCCCCCAGCACTGCCAAGGCCACCGTTAACCATGGCCCCCAAGTGCCACATCCACATGGCTTTTAAATCCCTCCAGGGGTGGTGATTCCACCACATCCCCAGGCAGGGTGTTCCAGTGCTTCTTCCTATGCCTTTTGGACACAACTGAGGCAGTGCTGGGGCTGGGCAAGGGCAGTTTGTCCTCTCTGTGGGCATGGAAGAGATGGGGAGGTGCCCTTGGGTTGGAGACTTTGGGAACAGCCTCAATAAGAACAGACCTTGTGCCTTTCTCTGCCTGAATGTGCCTGTGCCCTAAATGAGATGCAGAAGGAAAACTCAGGGCAAAAGCTGAATCACTCCCTTCATTTAGCAGTGAAATCATAACTGAGGCACTACAGTACCTGGTGAAGGGTGCAGTGATTTCTAATTATGGATTACACAGCTAATCAGTCCCAATCAACATTTTATGATCTTGACTTAATATTTAATATAATGTTAATTATAATTGCTTTTGCCACAAACTGTGTCAAATCCTAGGTGTGATTTCCCCTCCTGGTGTGCCTAGAGGCACTGGGTGGGCTCTGGGCTGAGGATTGCTGGAGGGGAGGGAGCATCCCTCCCCAAAATCCCACCCAGCAGCACAAAACCACCTCCCTGCTTGCCTTCCTGCCTGCTCTGCCTTGAGTTGTGATGCTAATTAAGTGGTGGTGAGACTCAGCGTTATTAGAATGGAGTTTTTATCTCACCCAAGAAGCTTCCAGCTACAAACAGGGGAAGTTCATTTAATTAAAAATGATTTTAGTGGAAGTTAATGTGAACACAGTTCAATTACTCTGAAATATGGTTCATGGTTTGTGTTTTTTTCTTCTTTTTTATGCCTTTGCTGCTTTCAAAGTCTAACTAGAGGCCGCAGAAAATAAAAATCAACACCAGATAATCCAGATGATGCAGTAAGGCTCCTTCTGGGTGTTTAGGCTCCTACATTCCCTCCCAAACAGGGCATGAGATTTGGGAGCTCTGACACACAGAAGCTGGAAGGTTTTGGTCAATGAAAACAAAATATTTAAAGCATTGTTTTCTTCACTCCTTCTCTCCCCTTCATTTTGACTTTGAGAGATGCAGAGCTCCTGTCAACCCCAAAGACCATTTGACTTACGATTTCAGCATCCTTGGGAGAGTTGTCCCAGAAGTGGCTCTGGTTGTTCAAAGCATGGCCAAAATTTGGCAGCTAGGGATTTTGGCAAAGTACATCACCTGCAGAAATCTCTTCTGACTCCAAAATAACAGAATAATCAGAGTTGGAAAGGACCCTTGAGGATCATCAGTCCAACTCCTGCCCTGCACAGGACACCTCTGAGAATCCCATCCTGTGCCTGAGAGCATTGGCCAAACACCTCTGGAGCTCTGTCAGCCTTGGGGCTGTGACACCTTCCCTGGAGAGCTGTAATATTTGTGAGTGCTTGGGATGGGTTGGTTTGGGGTTAGTTGCACTTGCAGTTGGAGATGTATCAGAAGGCTTTGGATATTCTGGTGTGACTAGCAAGGTCTTCTGAAGTGTAAACAGATCCTGTCTCTGTTTTACATTCAGTGAGGCTGAAATCTCTCCTCTCTGCTTTGCAGGCTGTGAGGTACTGGGAAAAACTGTAGGTATGAGAGGAACTTTCAGCTGTGTTCCTCTCCTGAATCTTGGAATCACAGAATGTCCTGAGCTGGAAGGGACCCACAAGGATCACCAGTCCAACTCCTGATGCTGCACAGGACACCCCAAAATCCACCCTGTGCCTGAGAGCATTGGCCAAACACTCCCTGAGCTCTGTCAGCCTTGGGGCTGTGCCCACTGCCCTGGGGAGCTGTTCAGTGCCCAAACACCTCTGGGGGAAGAACCATTTGATAATATCCAATATAAACTTCCCCTGACACACCTTCAGACCATTCCCTGGGTTCTGTCACTGGTTGCAAGAGAGAAGTGAACAGTGCTACTCCTCATGAAGAAGTTCTATCCAGTCATGAGATTTCCCCTCAGTCTCCTTTTCTCCAGCTGCACAGCCCAAGTGCCTCAGCCACTCCTCATGTGGCTTCACCTCAAGACTCTTCACCATCTTCATTGCCTCCTTTGGACACTCTCCAATAACTTAATCTCTTCCTTACATTGAGGTGCCCAAACTGCTCACAATGTTCCAGGTGAGGCTGCCCTAGCACAGAGCAGAGCAGGATAATCCTCTCCCTTTCCCAGAACACGATGTCCCTCTTGCTGCTAGGGCACTCCACTCTGGGTAGCTCAGAAGCACTTATGAAATCCAGAGTCCCTGATTGAAACACAACCAGGAACACTGAGCAGAGTATTTTTCCTATGAAAACAGGAATTCCAGTCAGCAATGTCCCAGTTTTTGGCCATGGTACATTGGTTTTAAAAAGAGGATGTTCTTCTTGCATATTACTTAATCAAAGCTTTTAGTGTCCTTTAAACTCCTCTTTTGCCATGAAGCTCACCAAAGCACCATCACTATTTTCTCTTCCATTCTCTCCTTCCATTGTTGCCACTCTTTGCTCACAGGGCTGAGTGACTAAGTGGAAGTGAATAATTCCCCCAGTGAATATTACCTCTCTTTTTCAGTCCCCAATTTCCTTTGATGGCTTCATTATTCCCAATTATTTTCTGAATAGCTTTAGTAAATACTTCTCTGCCTGGAGATGGATGGTAAGGATCTTGCAGTAATTATTTAATAGTCAGAAATTAAAATCTGCTGGGGAAGTCTGCTCACAGGAGTTGTGGTGATGATTTGCTCTCTAAGCAGATATAGAGACTAAGCCAGAGCAGACTCAGGCAGATAGTCCTCTGTCTTTTGTTTTTATTTTTCAGGGTTTTTTTTTCTGGCAGTTTGAGGCTTAGAAACTTCAGTTGGTCCTTGTTCTCGGGGCAGGACACAGAGCTGGGGACTGGCAGCATCCTCTCTGCTCAGGGCTGTGCCCGACAGTGGCCAAAACATCACTACAAGCAAGAACAGAGATGTGTAACGATGGAGAAGTGACATTCAAGGCGCCAACCCTGGGACTGTTTATTGAGCATCCCCAAGGGTTTGCTCAGCTCTCTCTGTTGCCCACGAAAAGAGCTTCTGCCTCTAAGTGCCTTTGTGGCTTTTTGAAGTCCTTTTGCCAGCTCTAACCTGATGTCTGGGCATGACAACTCCAAAGTCCTCAGTTCTGGTGTGCACAGACCACCTAGGACCATCTTCACAGGCCTGGTAGGTTTTGATCTAATTGCAACTTTACTTAGAAGAAAAAAAACACCTAAAAAGTAAAAACAAAGCAAACCCAGATAGTTTAAGGACATAATTACCACTCAGGCAATATTTAACACCCTAAATACTCTGAATGAACAGCAGCAGGAAACTTCTGGCCCAGACACCTCATTTAACTAACCAAACCCATTTCCAGTTGGGTTTGGGCTCTGGTCCCCCACATTATCTTGTCCTGAGTCTCCCCTGAGGCTGAGTTTGGGTCTCCTCTTGAAAATAATGATATATCAATATATATTAATTTCTGTTTAAAACCAGATATGCTTACCTCATGTTTTGGCTTTCCCAGTGTGCAGCAAAGCTCCAGCCCAGTGTCAGCAGCTGGAGCTGTTGGTTTTGTCCCTCCAGCACTGCCAGGGGCTGCACAGAGAGAGGAAGGAGCACTGTGAGCTAACAGGAGCGGGGACAAAAGGGAACATGAGCTCAAGAGCCAGTTTTGGGCTGCAGCCACCACAAATGTGCCACTGGATGTTAGATCCAAAGCCTCCAAATATGCACCTCCTAGTGAGGTTAAGCATTGACCGAGTAAAGCATAAATGCACGTGAAAGAAAATTTATCTTTAAAAAAATCAATAAAGATAACAAGTAACCCCCCCCAGGCTGGTCCATGCAGGGCCAGACCCTCCTCAGGTCTCATTTCTTAAGGGAAGGGAAAATACTGGTGGTGCTTTGATGAGCTTCATGTCAAAAGAGGAGTTTAAAGGACACTAAAAGCTTTGAGTAAGAAATTAGGCAACCAGCAGCCTAACGGCTCTGGTGGCTCAAATCCTTCTCCATCCCAAAACTTTTTTCTGTGGGTTTGACCGCCTTGATTTGGGGAAAAAAGCTCCAGATAGGAACCAGCGTCCTTGCAGCTAATAGTGAAACCCATTGACTTTCAAATGCAATCTTGTTTTTTCCTCTCTAAATCTATTGTGCTGCATCTTGTTTCCTTTCCCTCAGCACCAGTTGACTTCAGTTAATATTAGCATAAAGGAAATTAATTCCACTCCCCCTCCCCAGATGTGGAAACACCTCCGATCAGGATAACTTAACATCACTCACGTGGTGCTGGGAAGTAATTACAGTGCCATAACACCTCTGGTACCATTGACAGGTAAAGTCCTTCCATCCATTAAAGCTCTCATTACATGTGGAGTTCCATATGAAGTTCCATTCTCAGAAAAGGTTAATTAAAACCTGTAATTCCAGTAGATGAATGCAGTGAGGACCAGGCAGGAATTTGTCCTGTGCACAGCCCCTTACTCTTTACTTAAATGTGAATTAACTTCCTAGAAGGACTCAGAAGGCCAAGCAAACCTCTGCTTTGGAACAGGAGTGGTCATCAAACCTCCTTCCTTCTGCTTGTACAGTACAGACCTAAAATACCGTGTAAAACCTTCTTCAAGCCCTGGAGCACACCCTCAACTCAAACTCTTTCATGTTTAAGAGGCATCTGGATCTGGTGCTGGAGGATCTGGTTTAAGGGTTCCAGCAGTGACAGGTTAATGCTTGGACTCGATCTTAGAAGTCTCCTCCAACCCTGATGGTTCTATGATCCCAGTACTGAATTTATAAAAGCAGGTGGACTATCTGTCCCACCACTCACCTTTCCAATTCCAGCAAGAGGCTCATTTCACAGCAAGATCTGGGGGAGAGAATTTATCTGAGCTTCTTGAATGGGCTCACCTGTTTGCTGAAATTAGGCAATCAGCAGAAAAGCCTAAGATGCAAACAGCTAAGTGTCTCTTCTCATAGAATCTTAAAATCATAGAACCATCAGGGTTGGAGGAGACCTTGAAGATCACCAAGCACAACCATTAGC
>NW_008686641.1:0-1632 GCF_000695815.1 Acanthisitta chloris | reverse complement strand
CACTGCCCTAGTGCTGCTGCCACACTCTGCTGCAGCCAGGCCAAGGTGCCCTTGGCCTCCTTGGCCACCTGTGCACACTGTTGGCTCCCACTGAGCTGTGCCACCAGCACTGCCAAGGCCTTTGGGACCAACACTTCTGTCCCCACTGCTCCCCCAGCCTGGAGCTGCATGGGCTGTTGTGTCCCCAGAGCAGGACCAGCACTGAGCCTTACTGACCCTCCTGCACATGTCCTCAGCCACTGATCAGGTCTGTCCAGGTCTCTCTGTAGAGCTTTCCTACCCTCAGGCAGAACCACATTCTCACCCTGCTCAGTGTCTCTGCAAATTCCCTGAGGGTCACACAATCACCACGTCCAGATCATCAATAAAGATATTAAACAGAACAGACCCCAAATGCTGAACCCTGGGGAACATCACTAGTGACAGCCCCAACTGCATTTAGCTCCATTCACCACAACTCTCAACCAGTTCTTTACCCATCAACCCTAGACGACCCATAACAGAATCACAGTTTAATTGGAGTTGAGGATGATCTAGTCCAACTCCTGGCCCTGCATATCCCTGAGACTCACACCATGTGCCTGAGAGCATTGGCCAAACCAGTATTGTCCAAACCAACCTGTTCCAGTGGGAAGGATCCCACTTATTCCTGCAGCCTGAGAAGCAAAGGGGAAGGTTCTAACAACCAGGAGAGCCCTCAGAAATATCTCTACACACAGACACCCCACACAGGTATTTAACAGAAAGTAGCAGCATTGGAGGAGACCACCAACCTCCAAGCTTGGTTTTTCCATCTTCCCTGCGTGCTGGTGGTGAGGGAATGTGCTGTGCCTGTGATAAAGGCAGCAGTGCTGTATGCCATCAGTGCTACCTAAAAGCAACTGAAACTGGCATAAATAATTGTGCTGTAGAAAGCCTTTCTGTTGCACCTTGCCTATCACTGACAATTTACATATCTTAGGCAAACCTTTGTCAGCTTCTGTCATTTCTGCACTATTATGTGCCTTTCTGGATAATTACCAGTTAATGTGCAAAAGCAGATGGAAAAAAACCTTGAAATTTCTGATAGAGAATCCTCAAACCTCTCCCCTTATCTGTGCTCAGCAGCTTCCTGATTTCAAAAGAAGTTGGAAAACCTTTGTTAAAAATGTCCCTGATTCCCAGTTTGAATGAACCAAATGACATTCAGCGAAAATTATTCAGCTTTTTTGCCACAATTAAATTCCATTATCGTGAACTGCCAAAGTGAAATGGAAGGTCTCTTAACTAATGTGCTGCTTGTTTGCTTGTATTTTTTTTTCCTGGTGAGTATTGCAGAAGGCTGTGTGAAGTAGAAGGAGGATAAACAATAAGTGTAATTTTACATCAATGACTGGGGCATTTTTAGACCCTTCATTATGGGAATGTACTAAGCTTGGTAGGTTTTCTCTCTGTCTTCCCTTTTCCCTCTCTTCTTTCTTTTTTCTAGTTGTTGTAGTTATTTCTTTGCCCACAAAACCCACTGAGACTGATTGGATATTTCACCAATCTGAAGGAGCAGTGTCACTTTGGGGTTTAGCACCAGGAATGATTTCTTTATGCAGTCAAAGATTCAGAGATTGTTAATGGATTGGAATGGAGCTTAGAGATCAT
>NW_008686640.1:21803-28036 GCF_000695815.1 Acanthisitta chloris | reverse complement strand
AAAAATAGTGTCTTAGTGGCTCACTCCAAAGGTCCTGATGCAGATATGAGCTATCACAACAGCTTTAAACATCCTCCTGGTCCTCCCTGTCGCGATCTGCAGGCGACAGTGCCCTCTAGTGCACCCCACCCCCTCCCTTTTTTTTTTGCACCCCACCCCCTCCCCAACCCCCTTTAGCATTAGCAAATGATTTGCAATTAACCACTTGGCATCCTAAGGTTTTTTAGGTTTCTGGTTGGACTTGATGATCTTAAGAGGTCTTTTCCAGCCTTAATGGTTCTATCCTAATCCATTGTTCCAAGGGATATCCCTTAACCATCTCTAACAAAAGGACTCTTTGTTAGGAACTGCAGTGACAGGACAAGGGGCAATGGGTGAAAATTGAAGGAGGGGAAATTTAGGCTAGATATTAGGAAGAAATATTTCCTGTGAGGGTGGTGAGACACTGGCACAGGTTGCCCATGGAGGCTGTGGCTGCCCCAACCCTTACAATGTTCAAAGCCAGGCTGGATAAAGCCTTGAGCAACCTGCTCTGGTGGGAGGTGTCCCTGCCCAGGCCAGGGGGTTGGGACTAGATGATCTCTAAGGTCCATTCCAACCCCTTAACATACTATACTATGATTCATACTAACATACTATGTCTGGGGCTGTTGGGACTGTCAGTGTTGTCCCTGCTGGACAGCCCTGCAGGGAAATTCCGTCTTCCTGCTGCTGATGGGTTTTTTCTCCCCACTTGTATTCTTGCAGCTTCCTCAAAGGACAAGGTGGATGAGGTCTGCTGCACACAATCCTGCACAGTCATGGAGCAAGTCCTGAGCCTTCTTCTCCAAGCCCAGGTACTATCAGGTGCCCCATTCCCTGCCCTCACCCTCTCCAGGCTCACAGCTACATGGACACTGCCCAGGTGAGCCACGAGCATCCCTAGGTGATGCTACACCTCTACGAGCATTTAATTAATTACTCCTCCCACTGGCATTACCTGCTGCTTTTGCTTCTCTGCTCAAAGTCTTGCCTGGGGATGAGAATCATAGAATCTCAAAATCATTGAGGTTGGAAAAGACCTCCAAGATCACTGAGTCCAACGTGTGACCAATCACCACCTTGTCAACTAGGCCAGAACACTAGGCCCCACGTCCAGTTATTTCTTGAACACCTCCAGAGATGGTGACTCCACCACTACCACTGTCCTGGACAGCCCCTTCCAATACCTCACAACCCTTTCCATGAGGAAATTCTTCCTGAAGGGATGTGGCATTTGCCTAGGCACCCCCAGCCCATGCTGTTCTGCTCACGTTGGGGTGTCACAACAATCTCAGCCAAACAACATTATATTCTGCTGAGGAAAAGTCTGTGTTTGCTGCTTGGCTCTCTGTTAAAGCAGTCTGGAAGTAGGAACTGAACACTCCTGGCACAGCACAAGCCCGAGGGAGCTGGGGAGGCTCAGCCTGGAGAAAAGGAGGCTCAGGAGAGACCTTCCTACTCTCTACAACTACCTGAAAGGAGGTCATAGCCAAGTGACAGGACAAGAGGAAATGGCCTCAAGTGGTGCCAGGGGAGGTTCAGATTGGATATTGGGAAAATTTCTTCACTGAAAGATTGTTTAAACATTGGAAGGTGATGGATTCACCATCCCTGCAGATGTTCAGATTGACTGGACATGGCCCTCAGTGTTCTAATCTAGTTGACAAGGTGGTGATTGGTCACAGGTTGGCCTCGATGATCTTGGAGGTCTTTTCCAACCTCAGTGATTCTGGGATTCTGTGATGAAGAAGCTCCTTTTGCCAGAGCATCCCTCTGCTCCCCAACGTGGGGATGACAGAGGTGGGAGGACTCCAGCAGGGATGTGGACACAGATGTTTCACAACACCAGGACACAGGAAGGGTCGTTAGCATTCACGATGCTGTTTAACCATGCACAAGGTTATTTTCCTTGGCACTGATGGAGAAATGTGCTCCTTGAGGACTTTTCATTAAGCAAAAAATTTATGAGAGAGGATGAAAATTGAGTTTTACTGTCTGAGGTCTCAGGCAGTGCTGCTTCTGCAGACAGTTTAGTAATTGATCTTGGGGACGACTGAGAAAATTTCTCCAGTGAAACAAAAACTGTAGCTCCACATTTGGAGTTGGTTGTGTCGGTCAGTTCCGTCCCCGGCATGGAGCAATGCCTGGAGTAACAACCTGATCCCTCGGGATTCAAAACAAAAGCCAAACACCTCACAATTTATGTCCAGTGAAAAATAATGTGTACGTGATGTAAAGTGTTCTGGGGATTTGATGCTAATTTTAGTGGTCACCTTGGCTGTGTTTGAGGAAGTTGCTGGTGCTGCCAAGAACAAATTTACCTGATGATGAATGAGGAATCAGAGCATAAAATAAATAAATATCAGCAACACCTTATTTTTTCCTCCTTTCTTGGCAGATCAGTGTCATCCAAGGTCACACATTTGTGCAGTAGAACTGCTGCCAGAGCTTGGAGCTTTAAAATCATGTTTAAGTCCAAAGCAGCATCTTTAAGTGCTGGATTTAAAAGGTAAGACTAAAGTAGAGTCTCCCAAAAATTCCTGCCCATTGGTTACATTTTCATGTCAGCATTAATCTTCCTCCCTCCTTGTGCTCAGGCTTAGAAGAAGCTCACCATGAGCAACTGGTCTAGTGGAAGGTGTCCCTGCCCATGGCAGTGTGGTGGAACTGGATGATCTTTAATGTCCCATCCAACCCAAACCATTGTAGAATTCTGCAAAAATTCCTTGTTTCCCTCCTGAAACCAGTCCTGCAAACTCCTGTGCTTTGTACCAACCACTCTGCACTTGACCTTTTTCTTCTCATGGCAAAAATTGGAAAGCTGTGCTTTGAGGTGGAGAAAAAGGAGGCGTTTTTTACAAAACACAACAAATCTCAACAAGCAGGAAAATCTTTTGTTCCATCAGCAGCTTTTGGAGAGTGGGAATGGTTCCTGGCCAAGCCCCAGCACAACCTCGAGCCAGGCTCTGTGCGAAGGGAGGCACAAGCTCCCCATGGAGAAGCTCATCCCTGAATGGCCCCAGGCAGGGAGTCTTCTCCTCTTCCCTCTGAAGCACCAGACACCGTCAGAGGACAGATACCAAGCTCCAAACACTGGGAAATACAGCCATTCCCACAATTTTATGATGTCTTTCAATTACTCCAGGCAGGACTTTAGAAGGAAGAAGTGTTTTCAGGCTCTGCAGAGATGGGATGCAGAGCATTGGATGTGTGTTTCTCCATGTGCTTCCAAAATAAAGGCACAAACCTTCAGCAGGTTAAATCTGGAAAAGGCTTGGGAGAAAACAGGCAGGAACCTCCTGAAGTGACCCCTGATTCCACAAGCTTTGAGGGCAGGGAGTGTCACTGCTGCCTCTCCAAGCTGGTGCTATTTACTGAAAGCATTTTATTTAAAACAAGGAAAAAAAATCCAGAATTTTGATATTAAACCCCACAAGTTTTACTTGTGTGTAACACTAGCCATTCTGCATGTTTGGAGATGGCCTGGAAAGATTTCAGGATTTTGAGATTATTGTATTTTTCCCCCCTCTCCAAAAAGGCTGCAGAAAGATGTGTAAGGTCACAGCAATAACACAACCTACAAAGGGAGGAGGACAGAGAGTTTGTGTTAGGTGAAGCAGGAGGGATAGGACAAGCTGGATTTATAGCAACCCTTGGAAAAATGATAAATGGAAGCTGTAATTTTTATTGGGGAAGGGGGGGAAGATCATGGGTGAGGGAACAAAATAATAAAAAGAGCATAAATTAGGAACGTGGTTTGACGGTCGGGAGCAGAAAGCATTTGGCTCATATATAATGTGAATTTCTTCGGGCACATGATCCAGGGAAGTGCATGGAAATTACCAGAAAAAAGATTTTCTAGAGTCATGTCAGGGTGAAATTCTCTATCACAGCTCTGTTGGCTGCGCTGTGCTTTCCACTGCTCCCAAACCCATCCTGCAGCCACCACCCACGCTTGGCTGTCCCAGGTAACCAGATATTTAATATATTCTGGATATTTCATGTACCAGTACATGATTTAAGCCCAATACAAACCTGGTGGGATTCTCCCAATGGCTTTAGGAGAGGTTTTGGCGGCTGTCAGGGAGCTGCCCATGTCTGTGTCCACCAGGTCATGGTCCCTGGGATGTCAGGCAATGCGCTGCCCCTCAGGGCCGTGGCTTTCACCCACAAAGGGAAGAACCTATACCGGACTCTTCATCATGGGGAGAGTGTGAGAACAGCCACCTGCCAAGCCAGGAGGAATCTCAGCCCTCCAAGGATGTTTTTTCCCTCCAGCCCCAAGCTGCAGCTGCTCAGCATGTTCTGCTCAGAAGGCAGTGGAACCCCAACTTGTCTGCACTGGAGAAGGAGCCAGTGGGATGAATCCTAGCCCCAACACATGGTGAGTTTATTCTGGGCAGTGCCCAGTCCCCACCTCTGCCCAAAGTCCCAGCCAGCTCCCAGATCTCCATGGATATACCTGTGTCACATGTGCTGGCAGAGCCCCTTGGACTCAATGGCTTGTGCAGAATGTCCCATCTTTCCTTGCTCTGCATTGCTCCAGAAGGCTCCTGAGAGACCTTAGAGCTCCTTCCAGTGCCTAAAGGGGCTCCAAGAGGGCTGGAGAGGGACTTTGGTCAAGTGCATGGAATGGCAGGACAAAGGGGAATGGCTTCCTACTGCCAGAGGGCAGGGTTAGATGGGATATTGGGAAAGAATTGTTCCCTGTCAGGGTGCTGAGGCTTGCCCAAAGAAGCTGTGGCTGCTCCATCCCTGGAAGTGTTTCAGGCCAGGCTGGATGGGGCTTGGAGCAACCTGGGCTAGTGGAAGTTGTCCCTGCCCATGGTAGGTGGTGGCATTGAATGGTCTTTAAGGTCCCTTCCAACTCAAACCATTCTATGATTCTGATTTCAAAAGATGACTGTCCTCAGAGGATTTTATGGCTTGCCACGTGAACGGAATGACTCCAGGTCTGCATGAGCAGATAGAAGGAGTGGGAATAAACTAAGCATATCTCCATGACACATTTCCACCCACCATGTTTCTTAAAGAGCAGCAGCCTCACAGCACCCCAGACTTACCAAGTCTAGTCCTGACAGCCAAGTTTGTCTCTAAGCCTGCCTCAATTCTTTAGGTTTGAGTCCATCTACCGATCCCTTTTGATGCCAGAAATGCCTCCAAAAGCCAAATTTCCCTGGTAATTGTCCTTTGGATTAGTTTAGAAAATTGCATAAGCCCTGGGTTCGAGTTGACTGTGTCTCTCCTCTAAGTTCTGAAGGCTTCATGGGGCAAAGCCTAAAGAGCTGTGAAATGCAGAGATATAACAGATGTTGACATGTAGTGAAAATACGAGACGCAGGAGCCTAAGATAATAAATCTGAAAAATTAACACATAGGAGGACGAAAAAAGGAGCAATATGTTTTGGTAATCGTTTTTTTTGCTGAACCCTTCTCCTGCAGTTCAAAAATCTCTGGTATTAAGCAGATGTCATTCACCCAATGATTAACACATTACCGAATTTCTCCAGTCGTTTAATAAAAGTTTTACATAACATGCAGGTAATTGCTTCCAAATGGCAAGGTAACAATGTGGGATTCTATGGATGGCATTGTTTCCAGCATCAGGTGAACACTCCTCTTGTTGCCTTGATATCAGGCAAAGTCCCACTGCAAAGCCCCTGCGCCCAGCCAGCTGCTTTTCCCGTCACTCCTCCGAACACCAGAGACAAAGAAACACCTTGGGAAGAGGCAAAGGCTTCAGTCTGGGAATATTTTTTTCCTTTCAAATGTCCATATGTCCAAATGTCCATTCTTTCCTACAAGAAAGGTGGAGAGAAACTATTTACAAGAGCATGGAGTGACAGGACAAGGAGGAATGGCTTCACACTGACAGAGAGAAGGTTTGGATTGGAAATTAGGAAGAAATTGTTCTCTGTGAGGGTGGTGGGGCACTGGCACAGGTTGCTTAGAAAATCTGTGGCTGCTCCATCCCTGGAAGTGTTCAAGGCCAGGTTGGGTGGGGTTTGGAGCAACCTGGTCTAGTGGAAGGTGTCCCAGCCCATGGCAGGGGACTGGAACTTTGATGATCTTTAATGTCCCTTCCAACCCAATACATTTTGCTCCCAAACTGTGCCACGGGTATATGTCTTCACTGTGATTTTGATTTCTTTTTACATTTGTTGCTGGAAAATATCATCACTGCAGAGCACAAGGAGGTGCTGGAAAGAGCA
>NW_008686640.1:17394-21767 GCF_000695815.1 Acanthisitta chloris | reverse complement strand
TGTTGATCTTCATAGAGCCCTTGCCCTGAACCAACCCATGCTCAAAATCTAAAATCCATCATGAGATCAGGAAAAAAAGTCATTCTTTGCTGGGGAATCTGTCCTGATGCATAGCTGGGGGGACTTGATTTGCTCCCAGGTGGGATCACTTGTTATTTCAGTGCAGGAGCAGGAGTGAGGTGTGAGAGTGATGGATGCTCAGGGGCAGGGGAGCCCGACAGGCTGCAGACTCTCTGAAGACTCTCAGAATTGCTGGCTAACAGCTTTCAAGGCTGTGAATGAGCTTCCCAAATTATTAGAGCTGGAGAACAGGATACCTTTTAAACAACCCATCTGTCATGAGGCGTATCCTGTGTCTGTCAGAGGCCAGCATGACTCCGTTGGGGGAATCCATGACAAAAACCTGAGGAGAGCTGTAAAAATGTATGTTGATCTAGTCATTCTGACATGACATTTCTTTTTAGGCAGCTTGAAGTGATTTCTGCTGCCACCACAGGTAGCATATGCCATCTCAGCTCACCAGCATCCCTGCTCTGGCTCTTGCTGCTGGTGACCAAGTAGGATTGTCCCGTAGTCTTCCTCGTGGAGGGAAGACGTGTCCAAGGTGCAGATGCCATTGGTGCAGGACCCTACCTGACCTCCAGCTGTTCTCCCTACAGGCTCAGGTGTCCTGTAGATCCTGGCAGCCCCATGGAGACCCCAGGGTATCTGACACAGCACAAGATACCTGTGTTTAGGGCCCTGAATCCCACCCTTGCTTCTCTGGAGTGTGGCTTGTGCCTGGTGGTGGCCACTGCCCTTGGGTCTCATTGGTGGCCACCTTTATGCCATGGGCTGAAGGCACCAGCACTGTGTAGGCTTTCCTGTATCTGAGAATTTTGGGCCTATTCCCAGTTGCTATGGACAGAATGATTTATGGACACATTATTAAAACCATATTTTCAGCCTCAGAGCATAAGGGAACTGCTGGGTGGTACTGGAAGGAGGATGGGGTGCTCCTCAGACCACCTGGCTTCTCAACAGAGATGAACAGCAACAAGATGGGTAGAAGGCTGGTCCAAATCACCAGAGAGGAGACACTGAAGCAGGTCTGTCCTCACTCAGGAGGAACAGATTAGCTGGGAAACATCTCCCCCCTCCTCCTGTACTTAACATCATTTTCCAGCTGCTTCTGCTCTCCATCACTGTCAGGCACTGAATTTCTGCGCATGGATGGGCTCCTCAGAGACAGGGGAGATGGTAATGTGGACTGAGGTGAGGGGAGGAGATGCAAACGATGGTGAACTGATCCCACCATGTAGCACATCGGAATGACTGACGTGCCCAACCTGCTGGCAAGCTGCTGGGTGCACTCGGCATCTACAAGGCTCTGCTCAGATGTGCTCATCAGAGTTTCTAGGAAAATATGTGGAAAACACTTGCAGGGCACCTGCTCCCCCACCCTCACACCTGGAGACCTTCTGCCTTCACTGCTTTGAACAATTGCTGCTCTCACTCATCACCTCTGGGACTGGTCCTGCTCCCCCAGACCTGTGCATCATGCTGTGCCAGGTGGGTCCCTCCTGCCTTTTCATAGAATCATGGAATACTGGAATGGTTTGGGTTGGAAGGGACCTTAAAGATCATCTCATTCCACCCCCCTGCCACAGGCAGAGATACCTTCCACTAGCCCAGGTTACTCCAAGCTCTGTCCAGCTTGGCCTTGGACATTTCCAGGGATGGGGAGCCCACAACCTGTTCAGCAGACATGAGCACTGTATGATCTCATGGCCACATCAGCATAATGTAGCATCACTGGATTTCAAACCTGGAAATCATTTTGAAAAGAATTTATTTTATTTTTAAATAGGAGCATTTCATCTTTTTTCTGATTTCCACATCGACCTTTAGCATGAGTGAAAACCCAGCTCTTTTTTGTGTTTGTTTTGTGGCTTTATGAAGACATAAATCAGTGGATTTTTGTTCCTGCATGTCCTTATGGGAGTCCTGGAGATATCAGTATTCTCCAATGGCTGTTAGCTCTCCAGCTCTGGTGTTTTCCAGCCCACCAGAACAAACCCCCCAAATCCTCTCCAGTCCAAAGTCCCTGAGTTCAGACAAGTGAGGACACAGCAGAAGGTCTGGCATGGCCCAGGGATGGAAGCCAGGGTGGGGAGAGCAGAACAAAGGCTGGATAAAGCTCATGGAATGGCTGATTTGCTGCCTTGAACCTTTTCTTCCTGCTAATATCTGTGGTAGGGCAAGAGGTGTGTGAGGTGTGAGCCCACCTGTCTGTGGGCTGTGGAGTGGAGTTGACCTTTCCAGGGCCCAGCGCCGATCATCTCGGAGCGAGGGCAGCTCTGCGGCTGCCGACACAGCCTGGCAGGAGGTCTTTAAATTGCTCGATGTCTCTGTACTGAAAAGCAATACCTGCTGAGATTAAACCCTTTGGCCTCCTTCCCCCTGTCTCCAAGGCAAACAGAGACAGTTCTATTCATACCCACAAGAAATACATATTTCAGCATTGGACTCTTTTTGTGTGTGCTTTGTTTTATCTAGCGCCATGGTGCTTGGATGGCTTTTTCATCTCATATTGTGCTTTGGATGCAGCCTCTTTTCTTCAGCCCTCTTGCTGCCTCCATAAAGAATAACAGCAGCCGTTGTTGTTTTTTCCCTGGATCATGGGCTGCTGTAAACCTAAGGGGAACTTGTTGCTGAGAGAGGGAGAGGGCAGGCAGGACACTGCTGGATCCATTTCCCAAGCAGAGCTGCAGGCAGTGCCGTTCGGCTTTCCCAAGCCTTCATGGTGAGCAACAAATTGTCCTATAAAGATTCTTTTCTTGAATTTTATTTTTCTAAAGAGACAGGCCCAAATTGGAAACTTGGGACTTCAATCCCTTACTTCTTAAAGGACAGCAAGGTCCAAGATAGAAGCTGTGGCACTGAAATCTAACAAGTTCTTCAGATTCTGCCTCTCTCCCTCCCCAGATCTATGTCTGAAACCTCTTTTCCAATTGGCTCAGCCAATCCCCTGTCTCAACAAACCTCTCAGAAACTGCCGTAAAGGAGAAAACTTTGCAAGGACATTTCTGCTTCTCTTGCAGTTGATGAGGGGCAGGAGCTGCTGGCCCCACTGCCAGACATGAAGGATGTGGTCCAGCCTCACCCCCATCTTCCTATGAAGGTAATTTGGGGTGAGGATTGAAACTGCTGCCCTCAGCCTCTTCCTCTGCACATCCAGCATGGAAGTCATGCTCTCTGTGTACCCAAGAGCCAAAGGTGCCTGAGGTAACCCAGGTATCATCCATCTTGCTGTCAGGGGCTGTGCTGTGCACATCTGTGCTTCCCTCTGTGTATGCCATTAGCTCCAGGGCACAGCCACGGGACAAGTGCCGCCAGGGTGTCACTCTGCAGGTCACCAGCTGTTGATAAATGACTTTCCTGGAGATCAATCACTGCCCATTTACCATATGAAATGCTTGGGCTGCCTGCATGGAATGGCTCTGATGGACACTGGGGAGAGGTCCCTGTCTGTGGTCATGCTTGAGACACTCTGAAAACAGTAAGAAAATAAGGGCCCCATGTTCAGACCAAGAGAGAGAAAAAGCTGGAGGGGGGAACACCTGGGCATCCCCTTTTCACTCCTTCCTTCCTGTTCCAGTCTTGCTCTATGCCTGGAGGTGGACAATATCTAGGACAATGTATGTTTGGGGCTGTCTGAGATGCCACAACAGATCTCACATAGGTCAGAATGATCCAGATCTTCCATTTTAGTTATTTCCACCCTAATTATAAATAATGTGCTAAGCAGAAATTTCTTCATCTGGAAGCTTTTAGGCACTGATTCCCAATCTTCCTGCTTGGATTATTTCCCAAACAGGGTGCTGCAAACCACACCATCCTTTCTCTGTTGGGCCTATTGCCATTGTGGTTTTCAATGACCATGGGGGATGCTGAGTAACCTGGGCTAGTGGAAGTTGCCTGTGCCCACAGCAAGGGCTGGGACAAGATGATCTTTAAGATCCTTCCAAACCAAACCATTCTGGGATTCTAAGAATCTATTCTAGAAGCAAGAACATCTTGTGGCCCTTGAACCTTGAGCTGGGAATCACAGAGCTTAAGGGATTTGAAACCTGTATCTGAAGTTTGTGGCTGGTGTCATGCTCTGACTTGAGAGCTTTGAACTGGGGTGGCTGTGAGTTATCCAGAGCAGCTCTCCTGGGACTTGAGTTGTCTGGGAGGCATCACCCAACAATACCCTTCCCAGCTCCATGACCTGGTCCTTTGTGCCCAGGTAAATACCATCTCATTTCTTCAAACAGATCAACCTCTGTGTCTCAAACTGTGAATCTACCCGAAAGTGGGGTCAAAGCTGCTCTGACTCTTGTTTTCCC
>NW_008686640.1:670-17341 GCF_000695815.1 Acanthisitta chloris | reverse complement strand
CTGCTAATGGAGCTGCAAATCCAACCCTCCAGCACCTGGGCGGAGGAGACAGGATGGGCAGGGTTGGGAACAGCATCCCTTTGGCCACATGCATGTCTTCAGCTGCACAGACCACCGAAGACAAATGAACTGGAGGAAGCATTTCCTCTGCTGAGGGCTCTCACCCGGGAGGTTTCTGCTCACAGTGTAGGTCAAGAGTTGAAAAATGAAGAAGAAAGGAAAACGGATAGAAAGATCCATCTTCCCTTATAAAATCCCAGGAGCAGGGGGCATTTGGAAGTCATTTTTCACTGAGCTGAGAGCTGTTTCTGGGCCTTTAGCAGACACTATTATCCTCTCAAACCTTATAGATTGGGACATGGGGAAGCATTTTTCCTCTATTCTCATGGGTGTCAGAAGAGGAGTGTTATCCTGGGTGCAAGACACTGCACCTTCCAAGGCCAGGGCCTAGTGTGGTTTGGGTTTTGGGGTAAGGTGGAGCCAAATTCGCACTGGAAGTTGCTCTGTTCCTCAAAATTCAAATATTTTAAATGCATTGGGGCTCAGATGCAAAAAAAAAAATTATTGGTTTGGATTTGCTGGCATTAATGCACAGGGATGGCTTTTAAGGGGGAAAACCCTTGCAAGAAGAGGAAGGAGAATTTCAGCCTGGTTAAAGGAAATCGAAATAAAATTCCTTTTTGGAAGGAATTCAAGAAAATTATTTTCCTTCTGTGTTTCTGTCTCTCTTCTTCTGGCTTATAAAAACACCTTGGCTCAGATATTACATCAACTCTGCCTTTTATTAAAAACCTCTGCTCCGGTTGTGCAGATTTCATGCTGTTACATGAAAGTAAAATTTTATGACCAGAAGCTGAAATTAGGAAGGAACCTTTTTTGTTGTTGTTGTCTTGGGTTGGATTTTGTTGGTAGTCAGGAGGATTTGTTTATTTTTGCTTTTTCTAAAGCACAGCCAACTCTTTCGGGTCACAGCACTCCAGGCTTTTGGGGGGATGCTTGTTCCAAACAGGTGCTAACGTGGGGGAAGCTGAGCAATGGGTGATGCCCTCCCTCTGCTACTTGCCTTGGAGCAAACAGGGTTTCATGGCTGTTTCAGAACAGGACAGATGTGTGGGAGAACAAATATGTTTCATTGGAGGGAACACAGATCCTGAGTGTCCAGCCTGGAACAGTGTTGTGATGTGAGTAAAGTAACCCTGCAAAAGTGTGAGCTATTCCCTCCTCCCATCCTCTGTAAATCCAGATCCAATGGATGACAGTTTGGTTTGAGCCCATATTCAACACAAGCTGCTTGTTGGCTGAGTAGTGCCAGCAGACTTTTTTTGCCATTTCTCACTTAAAATATACTACTTCTGGTTTTGCCTTAATTCCTCCCTTTCCTCTGCTAAAAAAAATAGAAGGGAGAAAAAAGCATTCTGAAAGGTCACTCAGTCCTTCCTTCCTGGGTGAATAATAGTGAATTTGAGTATGTTAAGAGTTGCAGTATTTGAAGAATTGCAGTATTGGTTTCTTGTGGGACCTTGGCAAGGCAGCTTTGCATCTCCAGGATCCATCCCTGCATCCCCTGTTGCTCTCCAGCCCTTGGGACAGATTTAAAAGCCCCTGGGCTGGTGGGAACAGTGACCTGGGACCATCCCACCCATCCCAGCTGTGACTCAAGGCCTGGGACCTCTCCCTGCACAACTCCTGCTGCAGCACCTCAGGGTTGGAGCAGCCAGAGGACATCCCAGGGGACATCAGGGCACAGACCTCCTCTCCCTGCTCTAGGGACACTCCCCACAGTCAGGATGGGGGATGTAGGTCAAGCCCCCTGATCCCTCTGTTTTCTTCCAGCCCAAATGTCTGTGCAACCTACTCCTGCCCTTGGAAGATTTACGGAACAGCCGTAAGTATTTCACCAGCTCTTTATTAATAATGCAGCAATAAAAAAGGTGCAGCTTTTCTTTCCAAGGACTCACAGAGCCCTGAAAATCCAAGGAGGGATTTGGCTCCCCCCAGTAGATAGTTTAGTGGTGGGCAATGCTTTACAGCCCCTTTGTTAGAGCAGGGCTGTTCCCCCATCATCAAAGTGTGAACTGAGGCTCTGTGATGGGCTCCTCCATAAATATCTCCCCTCAAATCCTTTCCTTTCTACTGTTTGCAAACTGGAGGAGGAAGGGGGGGCTGGGGGGGCAGACCAAAGCTTTAACCCTTTGTGCTTTGGGGGATCTTCTCCTGAGCCGAAGATGAGGGTGTGTGGAAGGAGGGGTGTTCCACAGCAGCCTTCTGGAAGCAGGTAGTTGTACTCAGCAATTAAACCCCCAATGACAGCTTAAAGAGCTCCTCTGGAAGTTTAATAAGTCCAGCACTGTATATAAGAAATAAATCTGGCTGCATTACAATCACTTCAAACTACTTAAGCAATAAATGCAGAACTCTGCTCTCATTCATCCGTGACGAGGGGAACGTTGCTTCACTCCTAGCTTGGTTTCCAGGGCTGCGATGCCAGAGAAGGACCCAGCTCAGCATTCAGAGCCACATTGTTGAGATCACAGCTCTGTGGCTGGGGAATGGGTGATCCAGTGGTTCAGTTTGGAGTCATACTGAGTTAAGGTTTTTAGGGATGTCCCATGCAAGGCCAAGAGTTGGACTCGATGATCCTCGTGGGTCTTTTCCAATTACAAGTATTCTGTGAATGTGAGGCCAAAACACTTGAGGGTTCTGTGGAGGTGAAGAAACTCCCCTGTGCAGAGAAGGTGAGAGTTGGGGCTGTTCAGCCTGGGGAAAAGGTTATGTGGAGACTTCACAGCAGCCTTCCAGTATCTGAAAGGGCCTGCAAGGAAACCAGAGAGGGACTCTTCATCAGAAACTGTAGTGACAGGACAAGGGTGGATGGCTTCAAAATGAAAGGGGGGAAATTTAGGTTAGATACATGGAAGAAATTCTTTCCTGTGAGGGTGCTGAGGCACTGGCACAGGTTGCCAAGAGAAGCTGTGGCTGGTCCCTCCCTGCAAGCATTCAAGGCCAGGTTGGGCAGGGCTTGGAGCAACCTGGGCTAGTGAGAGGTGTCCTTGCCTGTGGCAGTGAGGTGGAACTGAATGATCTTTAAGGTCCCTTCCAACCCTAACCATTCCATGATTCTATGGTTCTAAACCATTGGAGCCAAATGCCAGAATCTCCTTCTGCCCTGTGGCTGGTGATGTGGAAGAGGTGTTGCATCCCAGACATGATGATCATTGTAGGTCCCTTCCAACTCTGAATATTCTGTGATACCTGAAGCCTGATATTGGGACATGGAGGTGATGGGGGAAGTAGGTCAAGAACAAGAGGCAAGAGGGTGCTTTTGCAAACACCCTTGTCAAGGCCAAAATCTGACAGACTGGACTGACACTGCTGTGTTGTGATATCAAACCATTTCTTGGTCATGAGTGGAGTTTCATCCTCCCAGTGCCCACTGGAGGTTTGGAACAGGTACAAGGTCAATCCATGGTCACCTGAGGTTCACATCTAGGAGCAGACCTTGTGTGTCGGGGGGGGCTTCCAACCCCTCCTGTCCCCATTACCATAACTATGCCCAGTATTGATATCTCCATGTCAAACAAAGACAGGAGCAAGCCCAGGACAGGATGTGGCCGGCTGCTGTGAGCACCCCGTTCTCCCCTCCTTCCCCATCTCCATCTTGGAGGCATTGCAATGGTTGAAAAATGAACTTTGTGTCCATGTTCCCATAAAAGATCCCAGGCTTTTTAAACCCAGCTTTCCAAACAGTGCTGAAAGGTCCTGCACTGGGCAGAGGTCTGCTTTTGAAATTGAACAAATTGTCGTTTTATGGTTCCCGTGTGTGGGGGGTGCTGTAAATCTCCCAACATTTAACGCATCTGTTCTGTTCCAAGCAGGCTACCAGGAGGAGAAGGAGAAATAGCTGACATTTCCTGACACTGGCTGCTCTCACGGCCCTCGGGAGTTCCTCAGGAAAGTTTTTAAAGTAATATTTATGGATGATCCTGGAGAATCAGGCCCTAAAAGGTATCAAGCAAGGGCTGTTGTTCATTAGCATTTGGAAACTGTGCATTGAGGATTTCCCTGTGGAGGGGCAAAAGAAATGGAGTGAAAGTGAAAGAGCTTTCGAGTTAATCCAGTTCTTCTGTAACATTATGGTTGTTGGTAAAAGTCAGAACTTTGTTTTTGATGAAGGAAAAAAACCACTAGAAGTACATTTCTGGGATGGTTTGCCTCAAAATTTTCTTTCCTAAATTCCATAATGAGTTCCTTAGCAAATATATTCGTTCTTATTGATACATGCATCTGTGGGTGAGTTCTGATCTTTGTTTGTACACATCTCCATGCTAAAACAACTATATATAACCTGGGAATAACTTCAATGTAGTGTTTTTCCTAAAGAAAACTCCCTTATTGCTGCAATTTCATTTCAATTGGATAAAAATGTTCTTAAAGCTTTGCAGCTTTGCACTCACAGCAGCTTCCACGTGACGTTCTCCAAGTTAAACTTTCCCATCTCAGTAAATAACAGATCTTTCACCGAGACTTGTACAATCCCTCAGCGGTTCCTCAGTATTAATTACTGGAGTTTTATGAATAGGAAAGCTGAGCACAGGAGGAGGGATGGGTTGGTGGGGTTTGAGTGGAACAGCATCCTGAGGTTTCATCTTTCAGAGCCTTTTCCTAAGGCGAGTATGAGTCAGTTAAAAGCCTCCTGTAGACTCATTGATAAGAGAAACTCCCTCGAGGTGAGCCTGGTTTTGTCCTTCAGCTGTTTATGTAAAGTACCTTTGGAACAGATCTATTCAAAGGAATGTGAGGAGAAGATAAGGCCTTTGCTGCCTGTTTCTTTCAGTGTAATGTCTTGAGGCTTATCTGAGTGTGCCTGAGATTAGAGATAGCCAGAGAAAAAGAAAATTAGGGTGTTTGGGCAAAACAAGTACAGATCCCTCCATAATCCTCAGGGTTTGAACTTCTTGGGAGTTTTGCTGTGACTTTGCACCTCCTGCTCTCAGAAGGGACCACCAGGTATTTCCCCAGGGTCTTCTAGCCATGGTGGTGGGTGGGTGTGCCCAAGCTGCTGATGGATACAGCCCACAGGATATGTGGGGCCATTGGATCCAGCACTGCAACAACAAGGTCAATAGTGGTGACAGTTTGTTGATGTCAGTGAACCTCCACCATGCGTGGCTGCCATCCTGATGGCCCAGGTGTTAGGATCAGTGGACAGAGCCTCCAAAACTGTTGGATTTGTGTCTCCTTCCTAAGTATGGAATGACTGCAGAGTAACCAAGTCTCTGCATGAGGCAGTTTGAAGTGCAGAGATGTGTGGATACAGATGTGTGCACACTCACAAGGACTTCAGTACTTATTTCTAGAGAGCAGCAGCTGGTCCACACTTCTTTTTCAGAGGTGATGGGCCTAACAGAGGCAAAACAACCAGGTGGTAAAAAGAAAGTTCTTCCTTCTTATCATAAGCCATCCCACCTTCACAGCACATGTTAGAGCTGTGGTACCTCTGGTGTTCCTACATAGGGGTGAGTGGTAGCCAGAAGGACCTTCTTGCACATGTTCACCCACGTGCAAAGTCCTCCAGCAAGGAACTGCTCTGACTTGGCTCCTGTGCTCAACTCTGTGTGTACTTGGCACAAGGCAGGAGGTGAAGAACTCATCGCAGGCAGAGAAAACCTGTCCTCCAAGGCCTGCATTATCAGAGCCCTAGAGAGGCAGGAGGCAAAAAGATGATGATTTTCTGCCTGATGAGCTGAGCTACAGCTGTTCTAACCCATCCCCATGGGAGAGGGACAAGGAGGGAGTGCAAAGCCATGATGACTTTACCAGCAGTGTGAGGGTGGGATGGTGTCCAGCTGATCCTTGTGAAACACCCTCTGGAGTGTGCTAGCCTGTGGGCACTCTTCCCAGCTCTGAGCATGTCCTGCCATCGCGGCGTCCTCGCTTGAGTCACTTATAACCCAATACTGGGTTGTTACCACAGGCTTCAAAAAGGGGTTTTTTTGCTTTTCAGTGACTTCATGAATCCAAGACACTGCCAATTATCTATCCTTCATGGCATTTAAAATGTCAACACCTCCCTCCCAAATGAAAATGGAGTCAAAGGTCCTGTGCTTCCCTGTGCCCCTTGCTCTCCCTGTGTCCCGCAGCAGGGATGGGGAGATTAGCCTTTTTGGAAGCCTCCTCTGCTCCACTAAACTGTATTTGCAATTTACAACTGTGGCCTTGGGATCCTGCACCCAGTGTGTGCGCTGAGACCTGGGGACAGGGCTGGGGGAGCCCATGGGAACAGGTCTGGTGGAGAGCCTGGTTTGGCTGTTCCTTGGATTTGTCACTGCAGCTCAGGAGCTACTGGGGGACAGTTGAGTTTGGCCCATGGGAATCCATTCCCATTCTGTCTAGAGGTATTCACCCTCAGTATAGGTGCTCTAACTCTTTGGTCAGGACTCCCACGTGTTTCTAACATCTCTGTTAAAAAAGAAACCTCCATCTCTCTCCCCCTCGTTTCCTTTTCGCTGAGACTCTACTTGGAACTTGCATAAATCTTGCCCAAAAATAACACTGGCCGCTCTCCCAGCTGTGGGCGTCGTGACTTCTGCGCAGAGAAGGGAAAGGCTGCGATCTGATTCGTTTCATGGCAGATTTCGGTCAGCTCTGGCACCTCTCCATCCTCCCTGGTACCAAATTTACAAGGTTCCTCTTTCCAGCTTTTCACTCTTCTCCTGGGCTTACCTCTGCCTCTCGGAGGCCTCATCTCTGGGACGCCGCGGTGTTTTCTTGGCACCATTGCCTGCGAAACGTGGCACAGACAAACCAATAAAAGGAGCCAATAAACTTGGTGAGTTTTCTTTCCTTTGCTGCAAGTGGCCAAGGCAGCTCTGCTTCCTTTGGGATGACATTAAAATGCAGCAGAGAGGATGAGACTCGGATCCTGTTCTGTTTGTTTCCCAGATGGTGTATGATTTTTCCACTGGTGTGAAGAGAGTTCTGAGAACTCTTTTTACAAAGGAAAATATAGAGCCAATGGCCATGGGTGCTGGTGGGCTCAGCTTAGGATCCTTGCTCTGGTCATGGTGGATAACCAAAACTGGAGTGAAAACTAAGGGCCTGGTGCTCAGCTGGTGCAAATTAGTCAAATTCTTAAGGTTTTAAAGAGTTTGACATCCAGAGCTCACCTGTGCTGATTAACTCCCTTGCAGGCAACCGGTGAGAGGCATTATAAGGAGAAGAAGGGCAAGTTGTTCCTCTTGGAATTCCTTCTACCTTCCCTGTGCAGAAAGGAAAGATATCAGGGAAGCTGAGCCCTGGCTGATCCATGCAGGTTGGAGGAACTTTGAAACAAGGACCTGGCTTGGCTCTGTGGTAGTGGGGGTTGTCTTCCTATCCAAGTAGGGTAAATCAGGAGGAAAATGTACTGGAATGGTGGGAATGACCCATCAGCCCATCATAACAGCCTGTGCCACGGGGAAATAGCAGCAGGAGAGGCAATGGGGGGATGGAAAGGCAGTCTTGACCCTGCTCTGAGGCTACAGCCAGTCTGGAAATTCACTATTCTGCTGGTTTGCATGAGCCCAAGGAGTGACCTGTTTGTGCAGCACCAGTGGGGCAGCCAGAGCCTTCTGGGACAGGGGAAGCTCTGCTGCTGGCTGTGCCCTGCCAAGGACAAGGGACATCCTCTGAGGTCAGCTGTGGTAAGTGACATAACCCCCAGGGCTGAGTCTCTGCGTGGGACTCCAACTCAGGACACAGGAACCTCAATTGGCAATGATGACTTGTGTTAAATCAGCAGAAAAACTGCTTTTGTCTCTCCTTTGGACATGGCTGTTGATTCCCTGTGCTCCTGGCAGGAAGCAGGAACCCTTCCCTCCATTTGGGAGCCCAGAAAGCTCCTCTCTCGGCCAACCCTTCGTCTTGGTACAGCCCTGGCCTTTCCACAGTGTATTAATTTAAGATGCTGTGAAGTGAGAGGTGTGGGGGTGGGAGATGCTGTCTAAAACTTGTTCGGAGCCTTTGCTGGATAAATCCCTGTGGAATTTAATTTAAACGAGCTGACACCAGTATGAATCATGCCAGCATTACCAGCTCTTGAACACTTCCTACCAACTGCCTGCAGGGCTCTTGCTTTTTAAAATGAAGACTAAAAGCATCTAAAACTGTTTAAGACCTATTTAAGGCCTCTGTCCTAAAAGAATACCTTTTTTTTTCCCTCCTTTTCACTGAGGAAGAAACAACATCTGCTATAAAAATCTGCTGGCCAGGGGCAGTGGGAGCGGATACCACTTATCAGGGTTTGGCTAGTGGAGGCAGAAAATGCCTCAGCCCAGGCCCCATGATCCCATGTATGCTGGAGTGGTGTCTCATCTGTCTGCAAGCTGGACAGATTAGATGTACACAGAGAGGATGGAGAACTAGGGATAAAACAAAGGATAGAGGGAATTGGATGGGAAGGAGGAAGGAAATTCAAGAAAGACTTCCAGGAAAGGGAAGGAGACAACACTGTATTTATAAATATGTACCTGGGCTTAAGTGAAGGCTTCTAAATGCTGCTGGGACACAGTCAGGCTGCTTTGCAATAAAGTCCATGAGGTAGCATGTCTGTTCCTGGGATTTAACTGAAGAGTGACATCTCTTCAGAGGCAGGAAAGTGGTCAGGAGTAAGCATGAAACATGTAAGATTGCAGAATTCAAAAGGATAAATATTATTTGATACCTTATTTATAGGGCACCACAGGGGAAAGGTAAAGGTTTCAGAAAAGAAAGAAGCACTTTAATTTTATCTGGAGATTTTCCAACAATAAAATCTAATCCATCATTCTCCGTGTGTGACTGCTCTTAATGAAAATTTAGAGGCTGTGACTGAAATTTAGAATTCACAGGGGATACTATTAGGAAGATGTCTAGCAGCTATGCAAAACCTGTTATATCATAGCCCCTGCCAAAGGCCGGGGAAGAGTGGAGTGTGAAATGGACAGCTTTGAACTCGGCATGCCGAGGCTCCGCAGCGCCCAGCCTTCCTCTCCTGGGTGGCAGTGGTGGGGTTCTGTGGAGGGCTGGTCATCCAGCAGGCTCCCACTGGGATCAGCCCACCGGGTGATGCCAGGCTCCAGGAACACAGCTCTTGATTCAAAAGAGACAGGATTTGGCCCATTTGCATTTCTTTTTCAGCCAAAGCACCTCGTTCACCCTCCATTAGTCCCTCAGTGGTGACTGTTGGTCTACTCTAATGTGCTCCCCAGGTTTCTTGCCCACATTCAGTGATGGCAGTTAAGAGCTTTCAAAAAAGCCCTGTTTCATCATAGAATCATTGCAAGGTTTGGATTGGAAGGGACCTTAAAGATCATTCGGTTCCAATCCCCTGCCATGAGCAGGGACACCTTCCACTAGACCAGGTTGCTCCAAGCCCCATCCAACCTGGCCTTGAACACTCCCAGGGATGGGGCAGCCACAGCTTCTCTAGGCAACTTGTACCAGTGCCTCAGCACCCTCACAGGGAAGAATTTATTCCCAATATTTAACCTAAATTTCCCCATTTCCAGTTTGAACCCATTTGCCCTTGTCCTGTCACCCTATGCTCTTGTAAATAGTCTCTCTCCAATGCACAATGATTTTTTTCCAGATGGAGTGGAGACTCTGCAGTGAGGCACGGGCTGTTGGGAACCATCAAGGGAAGGACATTCTGGGTACATGACAAACTTGTCAAGCAGCACAGCACTTCAGCAATGCTCCTTGCCCCTCGATCAAGACCAGGACTACACCACTTGGCGAGAAAAAAGGTATTGCCAGTACTTGACAGGGTGGTGGGTATCTCTTCCTGTCCATCACTTAGATGGAAACCACTCAGAATCTGTGCATGTGGATCATGCAGCCTCAGACACTGGTTAGTGAACACATGCATTGTCCAGGTACCACCAGGACCAGAGAATCTCAGACCGGTTTGTGTTGGAAGGGACCTTCAAGATCATCTTATTCCACCCCCTGCCATAGGCAGGAACACCTTCCACTAGACTGGGTTGCTCCAAGCCCCATCCAACCTGGCCTGGAACACTTCAGCCCGTGTTTGGTGCTGCACAGAGACACAAAGTGCCTCTCAGCTAAGGCTGACCCAGAGGGAAGGTTGACCATCCCTAATCATTACCAATCCTCTGCACTTTATTTTTAATCAGAGCAGATCACCAGACTGTTTCCAATACTTTTTAATGGTCATAAAGAGGCTTCGATTATAAAGACAATAATGTTAAATTATTGAAGGGCCTAAATGTACATCATGAATCAGTTTAATACCAAAGTCACTGCCAATTATTCAACTGATTCAAAATGAGACTCCATCACAGAATGTTAAATCACAGGATAAATCTGTCCTGGGAAGGGCTTTAGTAATCAAAATTCTCTCAAAGCAGAAAAAGCTTTTCTAAAAGCAGGGGGGAAAAAAGGGTTAGAGCTTAAGCCAGACATTATATAGTAATGCCAGATGTTAAACAGTTGACTTAAATTATTGGCAACTATCAGATGCAAGATACTAATACTACTGGTTGCAGAGCTATGCCACCAAGTTTGTAATCTGTGGAATGGGCTTGAATATTCCTTTAATTTTCTGTCTATGGATAACAGGCAATTTGGATTAGCTTCCGCAGAATAATAACCTCCTAATTCTCAGCAGATGAGCATAAGCCTTCTGCAACATCAAAAACCCAAGTCCATGGTTAATGTGTAACCTTTAATGGCAGATGGTTTTAAATTATACAACTCCATTGGATCTGTGCAATTAAGCACAAGACATGCCTGAAACCACACTGCCTGCAGACAGTAGAAGGCACCTAGAGACTTCCCTGCTCCCATATACAGAACAAAGCATCCAAAAGAGGGGTCAGAGATTTACATGTCAATCTTCTTTGCACCAAAATTTGCCTTTTGAAAATTTTTCCATGAATCTCCATGCTGGAGAACACCAATACCTCGAGATCACTTGGAGCAGGTACAGTCTGTCCATGTGGGTTCTCAGTTTCTTAGGTAGCTCTGCCTTTTTCCCCCTCTCCTTCCCATGTCCTCCATCTCATCCTACATCACCCATTGTGTCACTTTGTCCAGCAGGATTGGGGGGGCCAGGACTGACAGCTATTTTTTTTTGCAGCATCCAACCTGGCCTGTGTAATCCTTTGTTACTCCAGATAGGTGTCCTGCAACAACCCTCCTCTGTGGCATCAGTGACTGCTTTCCATTCATGGCTAAAAAATGGGATCTGGGCACCTCCTGCTTGGGCTAGGATCAGTAGGGACTGCCTTGTCCTCCTCAGCTCAGGCATGGATCTTTTCCCACCAACCTGGCAGCATGACCTTGAGACCAGGCACCTTATGCCCTGCAGGATGAGATTTGTTCTCTCTCCATGCTCATCTTGGGATATGTTAGAAATAATATATGCAGTGACAGGACAAGGAGGGATGGGTTCAAACTGAAAGAGGGAAGGTATAGATCAGTTATTAGGAAAAATTCTTCCCTGTGAGGGTGCTGAGGCACTGGCACAGGTTGCCCAGAGAAGCTGCAGCTACCCCATCCTTGGAAGTGTTCAAGGCCAGGTTGGACAGGGCTTGGAGCAACCTGGTCTAGTGGGAGGTGTCCCTCCCCATGGCAGGAGGGTGGATTAGCTGACCTTTAAGGTTCTTCCAACCCAAACCAATCCATGATTCTATGGTTCTATAATTGGAGTTCCCCAGAGGTGTGAGGACAGCCTCAGCCTGACCCACTCACTGCGAACTGTAATAAAATGTCCTGCAAGCCTGGGCTAAGGCTGAATTAACAAAATTCATCTGCTCAGACAAACCAAACCTCACATTTGCTTTTATTTTGATTTTTTTTCTTCCTCCTTTCTCCAGACAGACTGTGAGCCATTGAGAGTGTGGACAGCATGGCTGGGTTTGTTCCTGCCTCGGCCCCAGGAGGAATATCCTCTCTCAAAAAGATGCGTGAACTGGCGGTGAGGAAAGGGTCAAAACACATCCCCCCGACTGTGAGCAGGAGAAAAATGTTGGCAGAGCAAACCTTGCCACAGGAATAAAAGGTTGTCCTGACTGTTCATATTACTCCACATGGGGTGAGTAAAACTGTCGGTCAGACTGAAGCGTCTGATATACAAAGGGGAATAAAAACTCATTAAAGGGCTAAAAGGAAACCCTATTAAAATACCAAATATAAAATGGAGGAGACTTGATCACCCTAGTGCTAGAGGAGTGTCAGGGTTTGAATGAATCTGATTTTTATTTTTTTTCCTGAGAGCAGAGGAAATGCATTTTGTGGAAAGCCAGGTGGGATGAGGGGCAGGTAGAGTGTCAAAGAGCACTGATAATATTTCAGGGCCTCACTAGGAGCCTGAAAGACGAAGGGGATTTATTTGGCTTTCAGTGGGGAGGAGAGTGCTAGCAGATTTTTGAAGGCATTCCAACATGGTTCATACTCATCTGGTTCTTAAATCGAGAGCTCTTGGCTGCCGCTGTGCCGAGGTAGGGAGCATCTCCACTCCTCCTCACTCCACTCCTCCTCGCCCCACGGGCTGGCTCACAGCCGGCGGTGAATTAGCACTGGTGGATCCTTGTGATTCTCCTGCCCTGGCCTGGCTGTTGTCCCTCTGAAAAGCCAAAAACCCAAAGCATTTTACAAAGCCTGAACTACCCTGAGAACCATCTTTCTCACGGCATCTCATTTCTACTTAATGTGGTCTTGGGAAAGGAAAGAAATTACAGGGAGAAAGAGCTAAAGGAACCATTTTCTTTCAAGCACTGAAAAAACAGGTTAATCCTGTTGGTGCTGGAGCTTGGTGTCCAATGGGTTCGTGCCACAGGACGGATGGACTTTTAAACCAAACTGAACTGTGACTGTGGCAGGTTTTCACCCCTTCTTACACACCAGAAAAGCTATGTGGGAGAAAAAAGACATGAGGTATACCTGACCCAGAGCAATTCTTGCCTGACCAGCCATCCAGAGTCCTCTTTTTGGCTGTTTTCTTCTGTGTGGACTCTCGGGTGTCTCATAGGCATGAATGCTACCAAGGCTTTTCCATGGTTTGGGAATTTGTGCCCCATCTCATCCTGAGTTTGAAGTTTTCTGGTGGTGGTTGGACTCGGAGGAGGCATCATAAAAAGAGGGTTTCCCTCTCTCTCATGTACATGTGTCTCTTATCACAACACTTCTAGGAACATGTTACCTTTGGGATTTCTACCTGTTGTCCATTTGGTTGGAATTGGCACCAGCATCCAGCAACTCCCAGGGATTGGGGCTGTGAGGGGAGCATGCCCTTATCCATGGGCTATCACCACAGAAGTCTCATTTCTTCACAAAATTAGGGTTCAAGTAAAAGCTTGTTTCTTCTTCTTTAGGTAGAACAGACCACTAAGGAAAGCCTTGAGCTTAACCCACTTTCCCTCCTCTGCTATCATTTTCCTCCTGCACTATAAGGCATGTTTTTTTCTCAACTCCTCTTCTTGAATCCTTTTTTTAGGGGCAACAAGGCTGGTTTCCTCCCATCTCAGCAACACCAGAATACAAACAGGGCCTGTCATTCACTCATAGGCATGTTATAATCACCTAAGGCCTGTTTCCTTCTGAAACCTGAGCAGAGCTGGTTCCACACAGCTTCCTCAGCCTGTTGCAATGCACCAAGGGGCACTTCAAAGGTGAAAGAGGGGGGAACCTGCCCTCATGTCCCCATGGAAGGTTTGCCCAGGAACAGAGACAATGAATCTGCAAAGACACTGAAGGTAGCTAGGAAAGACCACAATTATTTTCCCAGAAGCTCAGCTATAAGAATCTATTACATTTCCAGCTCTGAACATCATTTTTGGGGCCATACATGCCCAAGAGCCATGACATGAGTCAGCTCCAAGCACCTGCAGCACCTCGGTTGGGCTCAGCTGATGGATTAGCACTTGTCCAGGTGGAATTGTAGGTTTCAATCCTCAGAGCCTTTTCCAGTCAATTGATCTATCCCAAACCTTTCATCAGGTACAAACGGGCCTTTGACTTCCAACAGAATGAAGCAGCAGTAAATATAAATGGGACATGAAAAGTTTTCTGAACAGACATTTTAATGGTCTGTTCACTGTTGCGGTCAGAGAGAAATTCCCCTTTGACTTCAGGAGCTGGTGGGTAAAATCCCACCCCTCTGGCCCATGGCTGTTCATTCCCAGGGAGCAGAAGGCTTCTGCATCTCCAGTTAATGCCCCAACCTGGTGCAGAATCTCCTGGAAGCATGAATGTGGGAATCACCTGTAAAATAAACCAAGAGCGGGGCAGGGCTCCGAGGGCAAGTGACAGCCCTGAGAACCTGCAGCAGCTTTAATGGCACCTGGCATTGCATATTCCCTCCTTAATGTTCCACCTTCCAGCCTGCAGCTAATTATGGTCTATATTCCACTTGATTTTGAGGTGGTCAGAAGCAAGAGAGTGGCAGGCCTTGCTGTGTGGGGATGGGAAAGCTATTGGTCTCGTGCCGAAACAGGAGCAGAAGGATCTGTTTGCATTTCCAGGTATGTTCTGAGAAGTTTTTGGCACTTCCCTATGATGGTCATGAGATACTGGCACAGGTTGCTCAGAGAAGCTGTGGCTGCCCCATCCCTGCAAGTGTTCCAGGCCAGGCTGGATGGGGTTTGGAGTAACCTGGGCTAGTGGAAGGTGTCCCTGCCCATGGCAGGAGGGTGGATTAGCTGACCTAAAGGTCCCTTCCAAACCATTGCAGGATTCTATGATTCCATGATGTCAGTCCCAGACCCTGAGCTTGGCTAGATCGGGGCACAAAACCCACCATGACAGAGCAGACAGAGCTCAGGCAATGTGATATCCAACCAACATATTTTACACCCACACCACTAAAAATATGACGCCAACGCCAACTCTTCATCTGGAAAGAGGAACCACCGATGTCACTGTGTCTTGGATGAGGCACAGCACCAACTCCTGACCATATTTAGCCATAAGATCATCTCACAAGACTTCACAGAATCATGGAATCTCAGACTGGTTTGGGTTGGAAGGGACCTTAAATCTCCTGTCGTTCCAAGCCCCTGCCATGGGCAGGGAACCAGAGATCCTGCACGAGATCAGAGGTTTAGAGAAAATTATTCTGGCCAAGTGCCAGTTCTGCCTTTATTATTCCTCCTTGCTATCTCCATACTTCATTTCATCACCTAAATTGCTGCGTTAAGTTACTCAAGGTTTCTAAAACGCTGTCGTGCTACAGGAAGGAAATTATGTCTCCACAAAATGCCCCACACAGCTGAAATCAGGCCACCTATTTAGGTGTCAGGTTTAGATTTTTGTCATTGTAAGCACAGAAACTCGAAACATTTTGCCCAAATGTGTTGAAAGCCATGAGGACATTAAAGATTATTCATGGAATAAATATTCATTTGCAGGAAGAGGGAGGCTTTTTTTTAATGCAGGAGTATTTCACAGCGTGTGCAGCCGCTGCAAGCAAAAGGTGCTCATATTCTGAGTGCTCTTTAGCTCCTCATATTAAAGCTATCAGGAATTAAAGATACCTCATTTTTTAAGATTTAATCATGGAGTAGAATCCTGGAATGGTTTGGGTTGGAAGGACCTTAAAGCTCACCTCATTCCACCCCGCCCCTGCCAGGGGCAGTTTCTGCTCAAGTCAAAATCCTTCCTAGGTCTTCCTTAACTCATTATTAGTAGCGAAAAACTCCTTGAGAATCAGCCTTCAAACTCTCCCTCCCAGGTGCTGTAACACCATCACTTTGCTGATCATTTTTAACCACAAATACATTGCACTTGTTGCCCTGAACACCAGAAAAAATGTCCTTATTTTATTCCCAACTCCCCTGTTGGCTTTTTTTTTTCCTCATAGAAAATGCGATTCCCTGTGCCAGCAACACATTAATATATCACAGCTTCACAGCTCCAGCATTCCTTGGTTCAGAATTCCCATTTTTTGAAGTTCATTGACTCCTGGCTGAGCCTGTGTGGAGCTCTGGTACCATCTAGTGTTCCTGGGGAAAGCCTCAGCTACTGGATGTGACCTTTTCCTCGCTCATGTCCAGCTGGGGTCGCAGGAGGAGTTGTCTGTCGCGACAGAAGGTGTTGATTAGGAAGTGGCAGTAATTCCTCTGCCAGCAGTTCCTTTCCTGGCTCGGGATGAGCATGTCCCTCTCCACTCTGCTCTTTTGAGCACCTGGAACACTGCATACAGTTCTGGTGTCTCCAACACAAGAAGGATATGGAGCTGTTGGAGCAAGTCCAGAGCAGGTCACAAAGCTGATGAGAGGACTGGAGCACCTTCCCTGCAAAGACAGGCTGGGAAAGTTTGGGCTGATCAGCCTGGAGAAGAGAAGGTTGTATGGAGACCTCATAGCAACTTTCCAGGGTCTGAAGGGGCTACAGGGGAGCTGGAGAGGAACCCTTGGTTAGGAGCTGCAGTGATAGGACAAGGGGCAATGAAGGTAAATTGAGAGGGAAATTTAGATTAGGTATTTGGATGTTTTTTCCTGTGAGGATGGTGAGAGACTGGTACAGGTTGCCCAGGGAGGCTGTGGCTGCCCCAACCCTGGCAGTGTTCAAAGCCAGGTTGAATCAAGCCTTGAGCAACCTGCTCTGGTGAGAGGTGTCCCTGCCCAGGGCAGGGGGTTGGGACTGGATGATCTCTAAGTTCCCTTCCAATTTAACATTTTGTGATTCTAT
>NW_008686640.1:0-574 GCF_000695815.1 Acanthisitta chloris | reverse complement strand
CGGGCTGGGCATCCCCAGGCCTCCCAGCCTGGCTCAAGGACAGAGGGCTCCAGAACCCTGGAATGGTTTGGAATGGAAGAGACCTTCAAGACCATTCAGTTCCCATAGGCAGGGACAACTTCCACTAGCCCGGGTTGTATGGGAAGGGTGCCAAGATGGATCAGGCTCTGCTCTGTGCTGCAATCCAATAAAACAAGAGGCAACCCTGGCAGTGTTCATTCCAGGTTGGCTAAAGACTTGAGCAACCTGCTCTGGTGAGAGCTGTCCCTGCCCAGGGCAGGGGGTTGGGACTGGATGATCTCTAAGTTCCCTTCCAATTTAACATTTTGTGATTCTATGACTCCCAGGGCTCTGTGCAGGTGCCTGGGGCCACACAGCCAGGCCTGTGCAGGTTGGCACCTGTGGCACCTGAGCCACCACGGTCACATAGTCAGTCGGGCTGGAAAAGACCTCTGAGATCATCAGGTTTAACCTCTGACCTAACGCCACCATGACAAGCAGCCCCTGGCACCAAGAGCCACCTTCAGTCTGTCCTTAAACCCCTCCAGGAACCGTGACTCCACTGCCTCCCTGG
>NW_008686639.1:0-6153 GCF_000695815.1 Acanthisitta chloris | reverse complement strand
GCACCGCTGAGGCGGTTCTGCAGTGTCCGTGCTCTGGTGATGGATGTTTGGAGGGTGTCCCTGCGCCCCCGATGGGGCTCTGAGAGTGTCCCGGCCACGTTTTGGGGGTGTCCCTGCTCCGGTGCTGGAGCTTTAGGGCTGTCCCTGCCCCATTTGATGGAGTTCTGGGGGTGTCCCTACTCTGCTGATGTATTTAGGAGTGTCTCAGCTCACTGATTTTGGGGTGTCTCAGCCCCGCTGATGCTGTTCTGGGGTTGTTTGTGCCCCACTGATGGATTCTGGGGGTGTCCCTGTCCCCCTGATGTAGTTCTGGGGGCTGCACTGCTCCCCTCACGAGTCTGGGGGTGTCCCAGCCCCACTGACGATTTTGGGGGTGCCTCCCCCCGCTGATGCGGCTGTCCCCGCAGATGAGGATGACGTGCACAGGTGCGGGCGGTGCCAGGCAGAGTTCTCATCGCTGGAGGAGTTCGTGCAGCACAAGCTGCGCAAGGGCTGCCAACGCGGCCCTGAGCCCGGCCCTGCCGCAGGGCTGCTCGGCCCCGACCGGCACAAGGTGAGCAAGGGTGACACTCAGCTGGCTCAGTCGCTGATGCGGCTGTCCCCGCAGATGAGGATGACGTGCACAGGTGCGGGCGGTGCCAGGCAGAGTTCTCATCGCTGGAGGAGTTCGTGCAGCACAAGCTGCGCAAGGGCTGCCAACGCGGCCCTGAGCCCGGCCCTGCCGCAGGGCTGCTCGGCCCCGACCGGCACAAGGTGAGCAAGGGTGACACTCAGCTGGCTCAGTGAGGGCATGTCAGGGACCGGCACAAGGTGAGCAAGGGTGACACTCAGCTGGCTCAGTGAGGGCACAGTGTGTCAGGGACACTCAGCTGGGCTCAGGGAGGGCACAGTGTGTAAGGGACATTCAGCTGGGCTCAGGGAGAGCTCAGTGTGTCAGGAACACTCAGCTGGGCTCAGGGAGGGCTCAGTGTGTCAGGGACACTCAGCTGGGCTCAGGGAGAGCACAGCAGAACTCCCTACTCACACCTTCTCTGTCCCACCAGGTCGTCCCTGCCGTTGAGGAGTCCATCACTGTGGCTCACATTGTGGTGGAAGCATCTTCCATAGCAGAGGAGATCAGCAGTGCCTCAGCCATCGTAGGTGAGCTCTGGGATGCTGCCTTGGCACCTCTGAGGGATTTGGAAGCTGCTCCCTCCTGTGTGGGTTTGGGTTATGGGTGGATGTGTGGCAGCTTTCTGTCACTGGGTGTTAGTTCAGAGGTGGGAGAGACATCACTAGGCCACCTCTGCAGTTCTGCCCATGTTGGGATCATGGAATAAAACCATGGAATGGTTTGGGTTGGAAGGACCTTAAAGTCCATCCACTCCCACCCCCTGCTATGGGCAGGGACACCTTCCACTAGCCCAGGTTGCTCCAAGCCCCATCCAGCCTGGACTGGAACACTCCCAGGGGTGGAGCAGCCACAGCTGCTCTGGGCAACCTGTGCCAGTGCCTCAGCACCCTCACAGCCAGGAATTCCCTCCCAGTATCCTGTCTATCCCTGCCCTCTGGCAGTGGGAAGTCATTCCCCCTTGTCCTGACACTCTGTGCCCTTGTCCAAAGTCCCTCCTTCAGCTTAATTAATACAAATAATTAACAGAAATAAGATTGATAAATTAATACAAGTAATTAATCCAAATTAGATTTAAACATCCAGAGGTGCCCATTTCATACTGTAATAACAAGAACACTGCAGTTTTAAAGTACCTTTTCTCTTTCTCCTTGCACCAATTGAATCAGTAAATTGTGTGTTGGGTGAAGCTCTGTCCTGCAAGGCACCCAGCTGTCTCCCCTGCTGTTCCCAGGCAGTGGGCACATCAAAGAAGTCATTGTAGCAGGAGACCATGTGTTTGAGCCCCGCCGAGGCAATGGGGAGGTGAGTGAGGAGCAGGGCAGCCCCGAGGGGCAGGAACAGGACGTCTCCTCAGAGCTGATCAAGGTGAAGCTGCTGGTCAACAAGGAGGGCAGATATGTGTGTGAGCTCTGCCAGAAAACATTCAAAACTGTGAGTATTCCTCTGCTGTGTCTGGGTGAGGGAGTTGGTTGTTAGCTAAGAGATCTCAAGGCTCTTTGTCTCAAGACTAGGAGAGTCTTGAGGCTATTAAGTCTCAAACTCTTAGTCTTAAGAAGAATGAGAATGAGCTCTTCTACTGCCTCCTACACTCCCCACAGGGAAGTACTTCTCTCAGAAGGATCATTGTTCTTTCCAGCTGAAATGTAAAGTCCTTAATCTGGAACATCTTTTAAAGGGAATTCTTCCCCCAGGCCAGCATCCTCAAAGCTCACATGATCACTCACAGCAGCAGGAAGGACTATGAGTGCAAACTCTGTGGAACTTCCTTCAGGACAAAGGGCTCTCTGATCCGGCACCACCGGCGACACACTGGTAAGAGCTCTCTAGACTAAGAGTTCCTCACTGCTGGAGCTGTGTGTGGTTATCCGTGTGCCTTCCAGTGGAATTTATTGCTGCTTCCCAGCTTCTGCTGAGCTGAGCCTGTTGAGCTCCACACTATTTGGGGTGCTGGGAGGCAGTGGGATGTTCTGGATAAGCACAGCCTGGTTGCTGTGGAAAGCATTAACATTCTTCTAGCAGTCTCACAGAGCTGGTCCTGGCAGTGCTCACATTAATACTGGTGTCTTGATCTTGTCATTTCCAGATGAAAGACCTTACACATGCAAGAAATGTGGGAAAAGCTTCCGGGAATCAGGAGCTCTGACTCGGCACCTCAAATCCCTGACGCCCTGCACCGAGAAAATCCGCTTCAACGTGGCCAAGGAAATAGTCGTCAGCAAAGATGATCTGCCAACAGGTCAGTGATGCTGCCAACACCTACCTGGTGTCTGGCAAAGCCAAACTCTCCTGGCACTTGGAATATAAATTCCTTCTGGCACAAGTTGCCCAGAGCAGCTGTGGCTGCCCCATCCCTGGGAGTGTTCCAGGCCAGGTTGGATGGGGCTTGGAGCAACCTGGGCTAGTGGGAGGTGTCCCTGCCCATAGCAGGGAGTGGGACTGGATGGCCTTTAAGGTTGCTTCCAACCCAAACCAGTCTGGGATTCTCATTTGTGAAGACAACCTCTTCGCTGGGAGGCAGTGGGATGTTCTGGATAAGCACAGCCTGGTTGCTGTGGAAAGCATTAACATTCTTCTAGCAGTCTCACAGAGCTGGTCCTGGCAGTGCTCACATTAATACTGGTGTCTTGATCTTGTCATTTCCAGATGAAAGACCTTACACATGCAAGAAATGTGGGAAAAGCTTCCGGGAATCAGGAGCTCTGACTCGGCACCTCAAATCCCTGACGCCCTGCACCGAGAAAATCCGCTTCAACGTGGCCAAGGAAATAGTCGTCAGCAAAGATGATCTGCCAACAGGTCAGTGATGCTGCCAACACCTACCTGGTGTCTGGCAAAGCCAAACTCTCCTGGCACTTGGAATATAAATTCCTTCTGGCACAAGTTGCCCAGAGCAGCTGTGGCTGCCCCATCCCTGGGAGTGTTCCAGGCCAGGTTGGATGGGGCTTGGAGCAACCTGGGCTAGTGGGAGGTGTCCCTGCCCATAGCAGGGAGTGGGACTGGATGGCCTTTAAGGTTGCTTCCAACCCAAACCAGTCTGGGATTCTCATTTGTGAAGACAACCTCTTCTGTGGTATTCAGTTTATATCTTTTATACATGAAGAAGTGACTTCTATGGAGACTCTTACCCTGCAGCCTATGTAGCCAGGCGTGAACTCAAGAATGAGAACCTGGTACAAAGGTGGCTTTAGCAAGCACCTGTTCCAAGCCAGATTTCTGTCGAACACGGAATGGCGTGGCAATTCCCCAGGTGATTCCCTGTGCTGTGTCCCCTGAAGGCTCCTGTAGCTCCACCACAGACACTGTGTCATCTATAGCGAGCGAATCCCTTGAGGCCTCTCCTGTCATCCACCTCGTGACAGATGCCAAAGGCAATGTTCTCCATGAGGTCCATGTGCAGATGCAGGAGCTTCCTGTGGTGAATGCAAAACCCGTGGAGCAAGAGGTAAGTTTCATTTCCCTTTAAAACCCCCCAGAGAGAATGAGTGTCACAGCAGTGATGCTATAGAAAAGGGCAGACTGTGGCTTTGCTGTGCCAAACCTCCTGTTCATCGCTTCAGCAAGAGCATCCCGAGGAGCTTCCCTGCGAAGGGGAGGGCAACAGTGAGAACCTGCTGAGCCAGGCTGTGAGGAATTTGGAGATTGTAATCGAGAGAGTGGATGTAGAGGAGGGGCAGAAGTCGGATGAACCTGCGGCAGCTGCTCCAGTGGAACTTGCGAATGAAGTGGTGGCTGTGGAAGAGGAGCCCTGTGGGGAGCAGTGTGTTGAAGTGGAGCAAGCAGAGTCTGTATGTTTGTATTCTGTAATTAGATTAATTTTTTTTCCTTTCCCTTCCCTGTATTTGTTGTGGACAGCACTGTTAGCCTCACCCCCCATGTGTCCTCATGTGTCTCTCCCATGTCTGAGGCTTTGTGGCAATTCTTGTTGTTAGGTTTCTCACATGTGGTTTAAGTGAAGTGTTAGTGTACACTCATCAACAAGAGATCTCATTCGTATCAAAGCTGGAGTATTTAATTGAGATTTTGGTTTTCCTTACTGTACATACTAGTACAAAACATATTTAAGTGATCCCATTTCCTCTCCCACAGGCACCTGCAGAGAGACCCAACGGGTGCACACAACACGTTTGCTCTCACTGCAGTGAGACCTTCCGTGAAGCTGCTGCCCTGGAAACACACCTCAAAAGTCACACAGGTAAAGTTCTGCTTGTGCTGTTGTGTGATGTATGCCGAGGCTTACAGTGAGCTCAGCGTGCTGTGCTAGGTCTTTACTGCTGAGGTTGTCGTGGACTGACCACATGTGTTCTCTCTGTAGAGTTCAAACCTTTCAAGTGTGAGGAGTGTGGCAAGGAGTTCCCCAAGGGCTACTTGCTGAGGAAGCACCAGGAGGTGCACGTGAACGAGCGGCGGTTCCGCTGTGGGGAGTGTGGGAAGCTCTACAAGACCATTGCCCATGTGAAGGGACACCGTCGGGTTCACTCAGACGAGAGGCCCTACTCCTGCCCCAAGTGTGGCAAGCGCTACAAGACCAAGGTGTGCCTCCAGCCTGGCCTGCCCAGAGCCAGGAGAGGTTAGGAGTTTGCTTCTGAGAAAGGAAGTGCCAGCTCACCTGCCTCTTGTGTGATGCCCAGAGCACATGTGGCTGTCCCATCCCTGGGAGTGTTCCAGGCCAGGTTGGACAGGGCTTGGAGCAACCTGGTTGGTGGAACAAGATGGGCTTTAAGGTCCCTCCTAACCCAAATCAGTCTGTGATTCTGTGATCTGGAGCTCCAGGAAAGAGGTCTTGGTTTAGTTGGGAAAAGAAGGAGAATCTGGAGAAAAACTAAATCTTTCTAAAGAACCTGTTCCTTCATGTGTGAACAAATTTGTTCAACAATAAAATCAAGTACTTGTGTTCTTCATGGGAAGAATCACAGAATATGCTGAGTTGGAAGGGACCCACAAGGATCATTGAGTCCAACTCTTGGCCATCCCAACAATCCAAACGCAGTCCTCGATCTGTTGAGTTTTCCCCCAGAAGCTCAGGTCCTGCCTCCACCTGTTCCCCATGCCCTCACCATGCCTCCCCTTGCCTCCCTGTCGGTGCAGAACGCGCAGCAGGTGCATCTCCGCACGCACCTGGAGGACAAGCCCTTCGTGTGCCAGTACTGCGGCCGCGGGTTCCGGGAGAAAGGCTCCCTGGTGCGCCACATCCGCCACCACACCGGGGAGAAGCCCTTCAAGTGCTACAAGTGCGGCCGAGGCTTTGCGGAGCACGGCACGCTCAACAGGCACCTGCGCACCAAGGGTGAGCTGGGCTGGGCCGGGCTGCAGGGAGCTGGGGTGGTGCTGGGCAAGCTGCTCCTTGGCTGAGTGTGAGTGAGGCTTAGGGTGGATCTGATGACATCTGTCCAGGGCTGTTTGCGTATCTGCGTCTCAAGCACATCAGGAGATCAGCCTGGAGAGGAGAAGGTTGTGTGCAGAGCTCAGAGCCGCCTTGCAGTGTCTGAAAGAGCTACAAGAAAGCCAGAGAGGGACTGGAGTGCCAGGACAAGGGAGAATGG
>NW_008686638.1:14882-17475 GCF_000695815.1 Acanthisitta chloris | reverse complement strand
CGCCCCGTCCGCTGCTCGGCGGTCGCGCCCCGCACGGAGAGCGAGTGTGGATTTTCTATGCCGGTACTGCAAACATTTGGGCCTCAAAAATAGATTAATCGGGCTGGATGGAGAAAAGAGACATCGGAGACGTTAGCTAGGGTACAGAAGCATCCTTCCCTCTCTGTTTTCTAGGCATTATTTTGCCTTTTTTTCTTCAAAAATCACTTTCAGTGCTCATTTCTCACAGCAGGATGTGGTAAAAATAGAGTTATCGGTTTGTCTCTAGCAACATTTGTTATCTCTTTTTTTGGCTGCTTCTGTGCTTCCTGACATGCTTTCTTTTCCACATATTACCACAGGATGTAACACAGCAAAACCACCACACCCTTAATTCGTGCAATCCTGCCTCAGAACACTTCTGTCTATCAGATTCATGGCTCTGGGTATGGCCATCTGAGGCTCCCACATGGCACACCTCAGGAGCTGGTACCAGCTTGGAGGCTTCATAAAGCCACAAGAATTTCAGGAAGGCCTGAGAGATGGGATGTGCAACAAAGGTGGTTGTTCCACATGCAGTCAGGGCATAGGTGAAATGTTTTGAGTGGCAATAAGAGGAAAGGAAGAGACTACTGAGGAAAGCAACAGCTCTTGCATCCCGAGATACTGCTAAGTACAGAGACTACAGTATGGGCAAAAGTAAATCCCAGACAAAGAGCTCAATCTGATAGTCTGATACAGCTAATCTGATGTCATAATATATCTTAAAAGAATTATCACTGCATTACAATGTCACTTCAATACAGTTTGGATAGTTCATTCCTTCCTGGCTTTTAATTAAGCGAAGGAGGGATATGAAAAAGTATAGCTAGAATCCACATCTTTAAGGAAAGATAATAATAAGCAGTTCTTGCCAAGATAATGTTTTCATGCAAGCTTCCTCTTTTTCTCTTCATTTAAGGATTTTGCTGACATATTTTTAATGGGAATGGTGTTCTAACCCATCATTATGCCCAGTCATTTGACTGCACCTACAATTCAACTCCGGTCTTTGTCTTTTCTCTGGCCTACCAGCACTCACCAGAATTGTACACTCTAACTGCTACAACAATTGCTGTTATGTCAAACATGAACTCAGAAAATTGCCAGATTATTTAGATCATTTAAAACAGTACATTTAAACATCATGGGAACTATTGACCTGTCAGCCTCATCTCAGTGCCTGGGCAGATCATGGAACAGATCCTCCTAGAAGCTATGCTAAGCCATGTGGAGCACATGGAGGTGACTCAGACAGCCAGCATGGTTTCACCAAGGGCAAGTCCTGCCTGACCAACCTAGTGGCCTTCTATAACGGAGTGTCTACATCACTGGACAAGGGAAGTGTTTCAGATGTCATTTATCTGGATTTCTGTAAAGCCTTTGACACAGTCCCCCACAATATCCTTCTCTCTAAACTGGAGAGATATGGATTTCATGGGTGACTTGTTCGTTGGATGAGAAATTAGTTGAATGGTCACATCCAGAGGGTAATGGTCAATGACTCAATGGGCAGGTGAAAATCAGTGAAAAGCACTGCCCCTCAGGTGTCCACATTGGGACCAGTGCTATATAATATCTTCATCAATCACATGGACAATTGGATAGAGGGCACCCTCAGCAGATTTGCAGATGACACCAAACTGAGTGGCGTTGTTGACACACCTAAAGGATGGGATGACATCCAGAGGGACCTGGACAAGCTCAAGAAGTGGGCCTATGGGAACTTCATGAGATTCAACAAGCCCAAGTGCAAGGTAGGGGCACCTGGGTAGGGGCAACCCTCAGTGTCAATACAAGTTGGGGGATGGATGGATGGAGAACAGCCCTATGCAGAAGGACTTAGGGTACTGGTGGATGAAAAGTTGGGTGTGACCTAGCAATATGTACTTGCAGACCAGGAAACTGACCATATCCCATGCATCAAAAGGAGCGTGGGCAGCAGTCAAAGGAGGTGATTCTTCTCCTCTGCTCTCATGAGACCCCACCTGGAATACTGTGTACAGTTCTGCCAATATGTCCTCAATGCAAGAAGGACATGGAGCTGTTGGAGCAAGTCTAGAGGAGGGCCACAAGAATATTTAGAGGACTGGGATACTTCTCTTATGAAGACAGGTTGAGAGAGTTGGAGTTGTTCATCCTGGAGATGAAAAGGTTCTTGGGAGACTGTCGTGGTTTAACCCCAGCCAGCAGCCAAGACCCACACAGCCGCTCACACACTCCCCCACCCATGGGATGGGGGAAAGAATCAGAAGGGTAAAAGCTACAAAAACTCATGGGTTGAGATAAAGACAGTTTAATAGAGAAAGCAAAAGCTGCACACACAAGCAAAGCAAAACAAGGAATTAATTCACTGCTTCCCACAGACAGGAGGTGTTTAGCCATCTCCAGGAGAGCAGGGACCATCACGTGTAACGATTCCTTGGGAAGACAGACGCCATCACTCCAGATGTCCCTCCTTCCTCCTTCTTTCTCACACCTTACATACTGAGCATGATGTCATATGGTATGGAATATCCCTTTGGTCAGTTTGGGTCACCTGTCCCAGCTGTGTCTCCTCCCAATCTCCCATGCA
>NW_008686638.1:0-14777 GCF_000695815.1 Acanthisitta chloris | reverse complement strand
GCTCAAAACCCAAACATAGCCCCATACTAGCCTCTGTGAAGAAAGTTAACTCTACTTCAGCTCAAACCAGCACAGAAACCTAATAGCAAACAGCCTTCCAGTACATAAAAGAGCTACAAGAAAGCTGGAGAGGGTCTTTTTACAAGGGCATGTACTGATAGGACAAGGAGTAATGGCTCTAAACGGAAATGGGGTAGATGTAGACTGGATATAAGAATCAGAGAATTTTTATGATGAGGGTGGTGAAACACTGGAACAGGCTGTCCACAAGTGGTAGATTCATCATCTCTGGAAGCATTTGAGGTCAGGTTGGATGGGAGTCTGACTGAGTTGAATTGCAGGGGGGGTTTGGACTCAATGACCTTTAATGATTCATTCCAACTCGAACCACTTTATGATTCCATGATTCTATGATTCTAAGTCTTGCATACATTTAACATTATGTACATGTGGGTGTCCTTGATCCATTTTGCATGTGTAATTATTCAGAATACACTCACACAGAAAACTATTTTCAGGACGACTTCCAAAAGGCAAATCTCCAGACAAAAAGGTTATGCAGTTTGACCCACTCAAGAGATCCACCCCTGTTATGCAGAAGTAATGCTAAAAAGTGATGAGAGATTCTTGCAATGTTATTACTTGGGAGAAAGCATTTGATAAGACAACTATGTCCTGTAATGCCTAGATTTTCAGGAACTAATATTTCAGTATTAGAACCCTTTTTCTGCATTGGATTGAATTAGAAGAGACAAGACTGAATAATAGATGTAACTATCACCTCTTTTCCTGTCTCTTCCCAAAAAAACTGAATGAGGAAAAAGTCTTGAAAGGTATTCTCCCATATCAGGACAAAACTAAAAACAGAACAAAAGATGTTCTTTCCCCTTACATAAAAAAAAAAAAAAAAGATCTGTTCAAACCTGAAGTAGCCTATAATCTGATGTATCATCACAACATACTTTTACTTCTTAAACACTGGGTAAGGTGCCTACTGGCACCAGGATTTCTTCTTCCAAAGCTCTAACCAGGTATTCTTGTATTACTTATCCCTTTTCTGAAACTAAAACTTGTAAAAAACATCTATTTAAAGTGGAATCCACCTCAGTTAGCTAACAATAATATGCTCCTAGAGTTTTCCTGCCACTTAAAAGAACACAGAGCTAGTAGAAAGGAACACAAAAGGTCAGCTATAAACAGCGGCTTTTATCAGTTGAGGGGGTTAACCACTACAAGTCTCTTCCAGTCCTTTTGTTTTTGTGTGTGTAACACTATAAATCTTTCTTTGACCTGATATAATCCATTTTTTTCCCTGCTTCACATGCAGTTTGGCACAAACTAGGCAGCTTGAGAAAGACATGGTCCTCTTGCAAGTGATGGGTTGCCAAGATGGCAGCCTGGGGAAAAGTTTCCAGCCTAGACCACAATGTGCAGACACAGCCCTGTCCCCTCCATGACACTGCCATGGTGTGGAGTCCCTGGGCGACTGTAAATGCACACTCTTTTCAAGAGTCTCTGCACCAGAGACTCTTCTGTTGCTACTCAGGCTATCGCACTCCTGTGCAGCCACTGCAGATGACCTAATATCAAGGTGAATCTTAACCACCTCCCGTTCAATGTAAGCAAATTTCACCTATGGTAAAAGCCTCTTAAAAAAAAAAAAAAAGGAACAAAGACAAGTTTTACTTGCCACTACAGTCAGCCTTTCATTTCATCATAATTCCCCTGTAAGAACAGCATGTTTTCCTCTTGCTCTGGTATTCCACTGCTAGGACATAAGTACACACTCAAGGTCACTAATGCTACGTCATCCATGCTAGGAAGCACTAAACCTAGGCAATCTTTAAAAGGTCAGTCTCAGGCCTAATGCTGAGCAAACAGAGCTAACAGATGTGCCTCATTTGTTCCCTCCTGTTTGCTCCATCGTTTGTTTTCTTTCTTTCTGCATATCCTTGCAGACAGGTTGATATGTTTTACTACACAATGTCTGAACAGCACACTTAGAAGCACCAGCAACACAGAAAGAGAAAATGGGGAAAAAAACAGATGATGATGATGACATACTGCTTCTAAAGCATAAAAAAACTCTGGTGGACAGAGTGAGGTCAGAGTAAACCCTTTGTGCAGTATTTCAGTAGTTATGGAGATGATGCATTCTCCATCTTATTATGGGAGACCAAGCAAATGGCAAGAAACATCTTTTGTGAGGTCACCATGACTTTTGCCTTCTTGCTATACCTTCTTTCATTCTCTTTGTTGCTTCACCTGTTTGCATGTCTCCACCTTTCTTCCCTTTGCACTTCTTTCCCCATAGCAACTCTGCCTCCATACATCCTACATGTGTCTCCTCCCACATCAAGAATCCACGTAATAGTGCAGGCTGAACTTCAGAGGGGAAAATTACAAAGACAAATGGTTGTTAGCTGATGGAGACTTGTAACAAGCTTTCTAGTACTATAGGCTAGAAGCCAAAGTAGGGATAAAAGAAATAGGGATAGAGTAAGGACAAGTGGAATAAAAGAAGTTAAAGAAGTTTTACAGTAGAGAACAGAAAGTTATATAAGATGATCTTTCACCTAGGATTATCTGTTCAGCAGACCTGACAGCACACGCTCAGGCTAGTTAGATCCCCCACAACCACACACTAACAAGGAAATACATCAGTGATTACGTATCATGAGAAAGGCTTGTTGTGACATGGCATTCATCTGCCACTGAATCCATGTTCATGAAGAGGTTCCTATCTTGAGGCACACTAATTCTCATTTTTTCAGAGTAAGTTCCTGAAGGAATGATAAGGTTTGTCTTCAGGGGGATAGATAATGATTCATATTTCTAATTAGCATACTGATTGAGAAGGTATAGATACTGAATTTAATTTCCTTCAGTAAGGTAATATAACTCTTAGTATTGAACATTTGAAACACAAACTACAGCAATTACAATTAAAGTTCAACACAAATGTTAAATAAAAAGACACTTAAATGCTTTATTGAACTCCTGGAACTTAGCTGCCAAATCACATCTGTGGATCCCTATTAACTCTCATTGTGCCTCCAAGGAAAAGTCAGCTTCTCCACAGCATTGCCATTAGGCTTTCACATCAACACCCAAATCACAACAGGTACAGAAGAATGGAGGTCACCCTTCTCTTAGCCACCTTTTTAAGATGGTTGTATTTCCTAAACTGTTGGATGCTTTGAGTTTCATACTTCAGTTTGTACATGTCAGTGTCATGAGTAAATCTAGATCAGATTTTTGCAGAGTTGTAGCTCACAATGGACAGATACTGAGGTGACTGCAAACACTGACATTTTTCCAAGTCTTAGTTGTTATTAAAAAATGGTCATTAGCTGTTTGATCCTGAGGCAAGGTGAATACTGGTGAATTGAATAGGATGAAGATATTGCCAAGTTTGCGGGTGATATTTCAGGACATGTCAGCACCATTGCTTAGCCTCTAACTAGGAGCAGCTCTCAATAAGTACAGTCCTTTTTCCTGAAATGATGAGAGGTAAGCAATTAAGCATGGGATCCTCCATCTAGGTAGCTAGGAGTCATATTTCATTTTCTTTCCCTTCTTCCAAAAAGGAAATCTGTTATTCTTTAATTCTATCCTCTTACTCAACTGCTGTGGCATATTGTGCTACTATTTGATGTTTAAGTGTGTTCTCTGTAAGGTTCAAAGTTAATTAGACCAAAAGGTTCACTGCCTTTCAGTTCTTGTTACTAGATACACTGAAAGGTTCATCCATTCACACCACAAGCCTGTTAAATTTTTGCATGCAAAGCACAGCCCATTTTTTTTGCATTCAGGATCCCTGCCAGTCACGTTGGCTACAGTATCTAACAATCAACCTCTGCAAGCACAATTAACTTAAATAATGGAAGAGAATCTTTAGATCTGTAATAAACTTCTTTAAAATTATTTTAAGTTAAAAATTATTTTAAAACTAAAAAACTATTATAATCAATTAACAATTCTCAAACATGCAGCCAAGAATTAGAAGCTATTTCTCTACAAGAAAGAGATTTTTCTCTCTACAAAAAGATGCAAGAAAAAAGAGCAATATGGCATGTATTATAAGGCTGCCATAGAATCATAGAATCATAGAATTTTAGGGGTTGGAATGGACCTTACAGATCACTTAGTCCCAACCCCGCCTGGCATGGGCAGGGACACCTCCTCACTAAACCATGTTGCTCAAGGCTTCATCCAGCCTGGCTTCGAATATTGCCAAGGTCAGGGCAGCCACTACCTCCTGGGAGACCTGTGCCAGTGTCTCATCACCCTCAGAGTAAAAAACCTTTTTCTAATATCTAACCTAAACTTCCCCTCCTTCAATTTGAACCCATTACCCCTTGTCCTATGATTGCAGCTTGTTACAAACAGCCTCTCTCCATCTTCCTTGTAGGCCCTTCAGATACTGAAAAGTTGCCATGAGGTCTCCATGCAGTCTTCTCTTCTCCAGGCTGAACAGCCCCAACTTCCTCAGCCTGTCCTCAGAGGGGAAGTGCTCCAGTCCTCTTGGCAACTTCGTGGTCTCCTCTGGACTTGCTCCGACAGTTCCATGTCCTTCTTATGCTGAGGGCACCAGAACTGCACTCAGTATTCCAGGTGGGGTCTCATGAGAGCAGAGTAGAGGGGGAGAATCACTTCTTTTGACCTGCTGGCCACACTCCTTTTGATGCAGCCCAGGATTTGATTTGCTTTCTGGGCTGCAAGTGAACACTGCCAGCTCATGGTGAGCTTCTCATCCACTGTCACTCCCAAGTCTTTCTCCTCGTTACTGGTTTTCATTATGGATGCCTCAAAATGGGAAACTAAAGGATATAGCCAAGAAAACATGAGAGGACATATTGTCATCTTACTCAATGCAAGAGGTTTCAGGAAGAATTTCTTCACTGAAAGGCTGTCAAGCATTGGAATGGGCTGCCCAGGGAAGTGGTGGAGTCACCATCCCTGGAAGTGTTCAAGAAATGACTCAATGAGGCAATTAGTGCTATGTTTTAGTTGATGTGGTGGTGTTCAGTAAAAGGTTGGACTCAATGATCTTGGAGGTCTTTTCCAACATTAATGATTCTGTGATTCTATGATTCTATTCTATGTAATAATTAAGTAGATGATAAGTCAGAGACCCTAAGTGAAACCCTAAGTCTAATTCTGCTTTTTAACATTGTTTTATAAAAGGGAATTGGGATTAAATCCTAGTGGTATAGGAAAAAAATGGATCATGTGATATAACATTGAAAGTTTCCAAGAAGCTGAAATTTACCTAACTTACCAAACTTTCAGTGTAAGAAAATATCCCACTTAGAAACCAGATTTATTTAATGAAGTGGCTTTTTTGCTTCTTCTTCCTTTTCATTTTCATCCCAGCTGTGGTTGCCATTTTGGGGAACAAGAAAGTTCCTGCCTCAGATGTTTCCCAGGAGTTATTAGGAAGTAGCAATGATGAGGCAACAGCTTTCAGAGAAATAAAGTATCAAAACCTACCATGAATTCATGAAAATGTTCTTATTTGCCTTAATCTAAGAGTTAGGGTATAAAATCTTTAAAAGAAGAGAATAAGCCTTTTGAGTAGGCGAGAGCAGAAGGCTGTAAGGAAGCTGTTACCCTTTTCTAAGTGAAGTAGAGGGGTTACTGAAGCTTATATATATATGAAGTCTTTTATATATGTGTAAATTGGAAGTGCGGCCACTTAATGCTCTCTTGTCATTAACACAAGCACTCTTTTCAGCCCTGCTGATAGCAAGAGTACAACACAAAAATTAAATAAAGAAAAGTTCTGTTGTTCTGCTTTCTCATCTTCACTGTCCTCTGTTCTATGAACTTCTCTGCACTGTAATGCAATACAGATGCAACCAGATTAAGGAAATGGATGAAATATCTTCTCTAGGGCAAAATGGGAAAGACCTGAAGTTACTCACATTTTATATTTTTAAATAAACTTACACACAGTAATAAACATAGTGAAACACAGTGGATGTACAAAGAAAGAACAGCTGAACTGGGCAAGTGAAGAAGAGATATTCACGTTACTAAACCGTGGGGTCTTTGGTGTGCTGTAACTCCATTAGGGTTGGACTCGATGATCTTTGAGGTCTCTTCCCACCCGGTTGATTCTATGACTCTAGAAACATCCATTTTGTAATCAACTCTTGCAGAGCTCCAGCAGGAAGGACAGAGCAAAAGTCCCAGATGTGCTGATCAACTGGTGTGTGGATCTGCTGTCAGTAGAGCATGTTTCAAACACTGGTAGGTATCTGCATCTGAGGTAGCTTCTTTGCTGGTGGCAACTGCTGAAGTTTACAAGAAATCCTTTTGCACACCAGATAGGAGGTGGCCGCTCACAAACGTTCTGTTTGGGAAGTGTCTGGAGTCCTAGGGACTGACTGAGGCACAATATTTAAAGTAGGGATTAGATAAATGTAAGTCAGTGTTAAAACAGTGGTAAAAATGCCATATTCTCCGCTTCAGAATATTTTCAGATTCTACTGTTTCTAAAGATTTATTTGGGGAAAATATCCACTGTCTTTCCTACACCTAGACTTGAAAGACAGTGTTTTGGGTGCAGTTACATACTCCTCCAGTTTCTTCTCCATGTTATTCGGACAGCTGTAGTAAGAATACCTGCCTGAGGCCTCCTTGGAGAGCTCTTGTGCAACAAGGAGTATTGTGCAACACAGAAGAGGGATTGTTGGGACTCCCTTTCTGTGGAGCTGGGGTTTCCCACCCTGCCAGAGGCTGCTTAGTTTTCTTGCCGTACCAGAGGCCCCACATGCATCTCTTTCCCCCTGCACTACCCAAGTGATTAATTGTGTCTCTTTAGTCCCCCAATACTTTAATTCATTTTTCCTTCATGGAAGGAAGTATGTCAGAGAGACAGTGAAGTGATTTGGAAGAGCCGAGTTGGGAATAAGGCTCTTGGGAGGGCTAACAGCTTCAGTCAAATATTCCTTGATCTGTAGGTTATTATAACATTAGCTTACAATCATAGACACAAATAGAAAGATAGGAAATGATTGTGAGTAGAGCAGACTATTTGTCATGAACCAATATTATCTCTGACTTTTCACCCCCTATCCTCTAATTCTTTATCTTTACTGAGATCTTGACTCTCACTTCCAGTCCCTGTGTGATACCTGCCTCAGTTCCCTAGCTCTTGCATACTTACATAAGGACATACATTCTTCCTTTCAGCCTTTTTTTGCTAGACTGTGACTATTTTTTGTTCATTTAGCTTGGACTTTTCCCCGTTGGTTCTCATGCTTCTTGAAATGAGGTACCAACACACACTGTGCTTGCTGCAAGTTGCCATGTCGATCCTTTTGTCCACCTGTGACACTCATGCTCTGCATCCTTTCAAAGGCTTTGCTTTTCCATAACAATATGACGTGGCTGACTCACAGTCAGTTTGTGATTCACTATATGCCCTGATCTTTTCTGAAGAATGTTTCCAATAAATTTACTCCTTTATCTTGTGATTTTAAGTGAGACTAAAATATTATATATGCTGAATTCTAATCTTATTTATTTCACTAGCTTGTCAAGATAATTTTGAACTCTAAATTTCTCCATTAAAGTGCTTGCAACTCTTTCCAGCTTAGTGTTTCCCACAAGTTTCATAAGTATAATCTTGCATTTAATTAACAAACAGACTGAGGACAGATGCCTGCATAACCTCATTTGATATGCTTTTACAGTTTGGTAGTGACCAGCTGCTCTGCATATGCCATGGTTACATAAGTTTGCTATAATCATGGCCTTTCTATTTAGCACAGCAGTATCAGATTGGTGCATTTTCTGCCAGCTTGATTGTAAAGTGCAATGTGAGAGGGTACTAAAACTCACAAAAGCCAAGGTCAGGCAGCTATCACTTCTTCTCATGTATGTGTCCTGCCCTCACTGAGAGAAAATAGGTGACCAGCCACTCCTCATAGTAATAATGCGCTTACGGAATGTCCTTCTTATATCCCCTTAATTGCGCCTTACTTTCTCCTGTGGCATCATTGGATTTATTTTTTTTTACCATATTGCTTTCTGCTTAGTAATTTGATTTAGTTTTCTATTTTTGGCAGGGTTTATTTTGAGATTTGTTTCTCCAAGCTGACCTTTCTGTACTTTACTAATCCTTGGATTGGGATGGTTTGAGCACATGTTACCTGATTTTTTCACAATGAGTTTTGATTTTTACTTCCTTCACATGTAATATTACCTAGCAATGTGGAGAGTTTCAAAGCTATTTTATTGAAGTTGTCTTTCTTTCGCTCTCTTGTGATTTCATCAAGTTATGCAACTTGTTTGATAATTTAATCATCTAGATTTGCTCAGATTCAAATCTAGAAAGCCTCCCCATAGGATGTCTTACATATTCTGTAGTGACAGAATCTCTCTCAAACTTCCTGCCTGTTAACTGGCTTTCTCCCACTGTACTCATTTACCAGCATATCTGAGTAGTGATCTTGATGGTAATGAAGGACCTTAGTATAATTTTATTTGAACGCTTCCCCTTAAAATTATATCCTCTGAATATTCCTGATGCAGTGCTCTACGGGAAAGCCATACCATAGGGGCATCTTTCTTCTGCTTTCTCCACCCCCATTTTGTTTCGGTTATTTGAGCAGATCTGGCACTTATATTATCAATGTGCTAATCACGGTTCCCAGTCATTGTCCAGCACACTTTGTTCTTTGAAATCAGGATCTGTCTTGTGAACGACCCAACCACGCTTGCTATGCTAATGAAACCTCGGCGTGTAAGCAAAGCTCGTCCTGCTTATTTGTTCGGTGGTGTACAATCATCTCGGATTTGCAGCAGCTGGACCCTCTGTTTTTCTTTATTTGCTTAGTCAGATAAAAAGCAATAGAGTGACAAAGCAGTTGTGCCTTACAGCACTAATGTGTCATCCCTGTAGCGTGGGAGTTCCCGGGATGAGTGGGAAGGTTTCCTCGGTTAGCTTCTGCTGACACCTACTGCCAGACCTGAACGCGGCAGAGCAAGGCTGGAGAAGGCTTTGACACACCACATGATTCATCGTGTGTAGTTCTGTATTAGGACTACCAGTATTGCGTGCAAAGAGATAATTACCATCCATAGTTCAATGGAAATAAGAATAATAGGACCAGAAATGGCAAAGTCTCCAGGAGTAATTTGCTTGTGGTTTTGTTTGCTTGTTTGTTTTTGGGTTTTGTTGTTGCTTTGGGGTGAGGTTTTTATTGCTGTTTTTCTTGTAAAATTAGTGGAGAAGAATTAATTGAAAATCACTTTATGAATTTTCCATGATAGAAGTTAATGAGTTTATAATGGGTAAATACTTCTCAAAGGCAAAACAAAAAGATGAGACTTATTTTTTTTAATAGATGACACATCTTCATTGTTACTGTGAATGAGTTTACATCAGATGCAAGAAAAAGCTTCTCTGCAAAGAAATTCCTGGCCAGCAGTAGGGACCTGTTTCCTTGGTTTTGCAAGCCTCCTTTTCACTAATTTCAACACCTAGAAATCACATCCAGGACAAGGAAGTGTGATAGGAGATCTCACTTACTGGAGGGTTGTCAGTGAACTACAATGAATTCATAAACACAAGTAGTTTAGGTGCATAAAGGACCAAGAACCTTCTGAGCTATCAGAAAACTAGACACTATTACAACATTTGGCTACTGGTGGTAAGGGTGTTTGTGCATTTTGGAAGGTGGGATATTATGCTCAGTTCAGTTGCCAAAGGACAGGGCAGCAAACCAGTTTGAAGGGTTCATCTAGTTTAAATTTGAACTGTAGTAATATTTAGGTTAAAGCCCTCAGGAGAAAATCTAAGGATAAAGTGGCTTTGTTTGGTTTTCTGTTTTATTTTCATCCTGCTGATCTACTCCCACCATTTCATATTTGTGTACCAGGATGTCTCCTAGGTTTTCAACTCTGAAAAATACAGGCTCTCTATCTGTGACATACTTCCAAATTTTAAGCATAATTGTGAGCCAGGCATCATTACTCCATGCTCTCTGTAAGAAGCATTTGTTCTCTCTGACCCCATTTACATCCTTGACTTGAGAATTCTTCTGTACTGGAAGTGGTTGTTCATTCTTCCCTACTGAACTGGATATTTGCAGAGAAAATTTCATTAAGGACCAGATAGTTAATTGAGATGTTTAAAGACATGTGATTGTCATATAGATTTAAGTAAACCTTTAACAGCTGATGAGATCAGGGAATGCATATGCTGTGAATATACAAATCAATAGGGCAGTAAGTGTGTTAGTTGCTCAACCTATTTTATTTTGAGGCATTTATCTTCTAGTGTAATAGGACTGTACCATTCCTTCAATTACTGTTTGACAGAGCACTATGGAAAGCAGATACATATTCACAGTAATTGCCATTGAGGCTTCCCTATAATCAGGTTACACATCTAAGCTAATAACACTTACATTCTCCTTCTTTTTAATGGTCTATTGCCCTAAAGATTGATTTTCTATTGACAGTTCCTGGACACTGACAGTCCTGATGAATCCATTTTGTTTGCCAGTTGTGCTGACATCAATTTGCAAAGAGAAATTAAGAGTAAAAAAATGCAGGGCCGTAACTTTGCAGTGGAGTTTGCATGTGAAATCAATTCTGTTTGCAAGACAGAAAAATGCAGGGCCGTAACTTTGCAGTGGAGTTTGCAAGACACGGCCTCAGAACCAGATCTTGAGCCAAGAAACAAAAGAAAAGCATAGGTAAAAAAACCAAACAGTGTGCCCATCAAGCAGCTTGTCTTGGATGCCCAGATGGTCCCTGTGTGAGAGTCAACTGTAGAGCTGTTCTTGCTGGGCAAGGCTGTACCTGAGCAAACATTTGGGCCGTAACTTTGCAGTGGAGTTTGCAAGACACGGCCTCAGAACCAGATCTTGAGCCAAGAAACAAAAGAAAAGCATAGGTAAAAAAACCAAACAGTGTGCCCATCAAGCAGCTTGTCTTGGATGCCCAGATGGTCCCTGTGTGAGAGTCAACTGTAGAGCTGTTCTTGCTGGGCAAGGCTGTACCTGAGCAAACATTTGGAGCACTGACTGCAGCAGCAAAGCCTTCGAGCAGGTTATTTGGATGGTTGCAATTAGTATTGGAACCTCTGCCCAGTATTTCCCTTTTCATGTTGTTTTTCTAACACACTCTTGTTTTGCTAATGCACATACCACATTTTGAGCAGCCCAGATTTGGCCTCGTGTGTCAGAATGACATCAGTGTTAACAAAGAGCATCTATTAGTGGTGCGAAATGCAGAACCTGTTGCAATGGCAGCAGTTCAAGCTCTGACTCTGTGAAAGCACTGAAGGAAAACAGTTTTTCATTTTGGAGATCACTGAAAGGTGGTAGAAGAGGGAAGTTATTCAGCTGGATGTATCCAGGACAAGAGTTACCAGTCCAGGTACCCAGGATGTCAGGTGTTGTTTTTTAACCACCATCGACTAACTATTAATTAACCCAAAGATTTATGAAAGCCAAAGTAGCTCAGTGGTCATTCCTGTCCTTCCAGAACTCTGCTGGCCTGCACTCTGCCTCTTAGGACAAGCACATGAGGAGGCCTGTGACCAACACCCCTCTGGCATACTGCAGTTAGCGTGGTGGTCAGTGCTCGAGCTTTTAATAGTGTCTGCTCAAGTGATGAGCAAAAACATGTACAGTTCAGCAGCAGTTTGGAGGTGAGTGCTGAATTGGTTCAACAGGAGTGGCAAATACAAGAGCCCACACTACACGGGACTCGAAGCTGCTCTGTGTGGTGAAGCACATGCTGTTGTTGACTCCTTGTAGATAGCTGGTACTACTAACAGTACTTATGATATTGTAAGTACTATCCAGCTAGGGGCCTACACATGCTTGTCAGAGACTAGGGTGTCATAACCAAATAGACAAAGGTTACATTCATTGCGGGGTGTGATGACATTGCCATCTTCCCCCTAGCTCACACTTGGGTTTTCTCTCTCCTCTTTCTTGAGTGTAAATGTATTTTTAGGGACAGGCTAGGCTAAACTGCTAGTCTTACAGGCTAGGCAGGATCAGCTCTGCCAAAGTTTCAAAGAAGGTAAGTCCAGATTTTAGCCATCCTTTCTCCATAATGCACAGTACGGAGAGCATGCTGAGGTGTAGCTGAAGGCTGAAAATAACTTCCACTTCTTGACAAAACAGAGCATCTTCTAGTTTATCATAATCTGGTCCTTGGCATGCCACACAAGCCTTTTGCTTCTGTTTAGCTGGAAACTTCTGTCACTGCTCTTCCAAATAAACAAGCCCCTCTGAGAAATAATTGCTTTGACCTGGGAATGACCCAGTTCCTGAGGGTGAATGACAAAGAAGAGCGGGAATAGCACTGGGTGAACATCAAACTGAAAATTTTATGTCTTGCATCCTGGGCCTGAAATGAATGCCTGGTATTTAGCCTGGCAGTGCTTGGTTCTCATTAACAAAGTGGCATGGGTTCAGATATATCCTGTTGCTGACAATTAATCACTCTTCTGACCCATTATAAACAGATTTAACTTTGTAATCAGTGTGATCTTCAAGTATGTGGTAGATGTGAAAGTAATCCTACTTTCCTGACTGTGATGTTGTTTGCCCGTGAAAATAGTGTGGTTCTTGCTGTGATCTCTGGTAGGACTCATTGCTACACTTCTGCAAGGTACCTACTACCGAGTAGGTAAAATCAAATCGGGTTGGATGAGGCCTTGAGCAACCTGCTCTAGTGGGTCCCAACCCCCCCTGCCATGGACTAGATGATCTGTAAGGTCCATTCCGATCCCTAGAATTCTATGATACTAACAAAGCAGATACTGTATTTCCTGAATTTTCCTTTAAGGCTGCCTAAATGTTTAGTTACTTGCATGACCTGTATTCAGTGATACAACACAGAACTTCCTTATCCTGTTGGCCAGATACAGTGTATAAAGCTTGTAAGTAAATATACATTTAATTTGCATAAATTATTAGCTTGCCAGAGAATTGTGATTTTTATCGAAGATTTTGTAATGAGAGTTCATTGTTGCGGAAATTGCTTGGGCAATCAATCATGATGATAAGTCTGGATATAGATGGAAAACTTAGAAATGTCATTCATCGAAAACATCCATGTTAATTAGGGTCAAGTCACCATAAAAGATAGATTCCTCTATTGAGTATAATTTATCAGTGAAAATAACGTAGGGAATAGGAAGGAGAAATGCTTTGACTTTACAGCCAGAGTGCTTTCATAAAAACATCTGGTTAGAGAAGGAAACAAAACCTCCAAAGTTCCACCAGCTTTGACAGCAAAAGCTAATTATTTCACCAGGGTGGCTCCCTAACCTTTACTACAAAGTGCAATTAACAAAGAGAGAAGTGTTTATTTCCCAGATGCAAAGAAATGGATTGCTCCAGAGACCAGCAAGGTTACAGAAAAATTCTTTGACACTTCTTCAAAATGCAGGCCGGGTGAGCACAGGATTGTCACCGGCCGATGCCCTGAATGGTGCCCGTTCTCAATAGCTGCCACAGTCTCACAGAGGACAGAGCCTTCCCTATTTGCATGTTTACTGCGCTCTCTCTCCTTATGAAGGGAGGACTGAGGAATGAATGGGCACAGGCTGCTGATTTATCCCTGAGTACAAGGCGCACTGGAAGGATTATGGAACTGGTGATGCTGCTACCTTACTGTCATATACATAAAAAAGAATTAGTAGCAGGCAGGAATGAAAATCTGTCTCATAATTTTCACTTTTTCCTCTTCAAATCTGCCACGGGTTTTGAGAGATCAGGTAAAAGATTATGCTGGGGAATGCATACATTTACACACGCACCTATACATATATTTTCTGTGCTTGACAAATTACTAAATCTGAAAGGGAATGAGCATGCACAGCACAGCTGCTGTCACTGGAAGGTGGCAGTGCTCAGTCTGTCACAGGGCCAGGCCTGGAGCCATTTTTTCCTTAAGCCTGTGATAAAGCACAGAAACAGATTTTTTTTTCCCCGTATGTATTAATCATCTGAATCTTTTTAATTTAAATGTCAGACGCATAAATTACTTCTCATGGATTAACGAAAATGAAACATGCCCTTTGTAAAGTCAAGCATGATACATTCTCTGTGGTTTTTATTCACATTTTAGATCATTTGGGTGGCTATAGAATAGGGAAGGCCTGAGGATGTAAGTGCCAGCTGTTTGTTCGGTGGAACCAGCAGCATGGAGGAGGGAGGAGCTGGCTCACTCTGGCACTTGGTAATCCCCCGTGAGGTGCCACCTTGTCCTCCAGAAAAGTTCAGCTTTTGTTTTCTTAGAATCATAGAATTTTAGGGGTTGGAATGGACCTTAAAAATCATCTAGTCCCAACCCCCATGCCATGGGCAGAGACACCTCCGCACTAGAGCAGGTTGCTCGAGGCTTCATCCAACCTGGCTTTGAAGACTGTTTTCCTGTATGAAAGGCTAAATTTGTAAACCCCTGTTTGCTGACAGCAACACTCCTCGGGCTCTCCACACGAACACGCTGCCAGCCCACTCATAATTAGGCTGGAAGTTGCGAACATTATTTCATTTCACTTTTACAGAGTCTCGTTTCAGACGGATACTGGAGATAAAGTAAGCGCCAGCTCCATTCCCTCATTATCTCGGCGCGTAGCACCAGCTGGAGCGATCACCCGCGTTAACAACTCGCTCTCGCGTCTCCGTGTGCCGCGTTTTGTCGCTATCAGCAGCCGGCAGCTGGGGAACACCTCCGCTCCGATAGCTCTCCTCGCGGAGCCGCAGCTCGGCGGAGCTTCTCGGCAATCT
>NW_008686637.1:0-536 GCF_000695815.1 Acanthisitta chloris | reverse complement strand
CTGTACCATGGCAAAAATATGCCCATTATATAAAAATATACCATTAACATCTAGTGACAATATGTGAGTTACAAATGGAATGTATAGTAATCCAGATATACTCCTGCTATAGAGCACAGCATTATTTCATTTAGCTACACATCTGACTATGAGTTTAATGCTCTTCAGCCCTAATTTTCTGAACTACGTGGGCTGTGGGAAAATTTAGAATGCAAACATCACTTCAATAAATGTGGTTACAACCTTCTTTCAGATTCTTGATCTGATATATAGAATCAGTGTAAATAACCACTTCAAGAAAAAAACCCAAAACAAAATTATGGTCTGCTAAGCTAGGTTCAGTACCCCTTATATGAAGGTGGCTTACCAGTCGCAGGGATCTTATGCAGAATTGTCTGTGAATAATTAGAAAGAACCAAGTTTTTTTTTCTCAAACAGGTGTAGCAGTTTTAAATATATGCCTCCCTTGCCATATTTAAAGCATCAAATTATTTTTTCTATTTTTTTTTAATGATTGACCAGCAAAATTATGCTAA
>NW_008686636.1:0-9049 GCF_000695815.1 Acanthisitta chloris | reverse complement strand
ATGAAGATAGGCTGAGGAAGTTGGGGTGGTTCACCCTGGAGAAGAGAAGACTCCATGGAGACCTCATAGCTTCAATATCTTATCTGAAGGGCCTACAAGGGAGCTGGAGAGGGACTTTTTGTTAGGAACTGCAAGAATAGGACAAGGGGTAATGTATTCAAAATGAAGGAGGGGAAGTTTAGGTTGGATATTAGAAAAATGTTTTTTACTGTGAGGGTGGTAAGACACTGGAACAAGTTGCCCAAGGAAGCGGTGAATGCCCCAGCCCTGGCAGTGTTCCAGACCAGACTGCATGAGGCCTTGAGCATCCTGGTCTAGTGGGGAGGTGTCCCTGCCCATGGCAGGGGAGGTTGGGACTAAATGATCTATAATGTCCATTCCAACCCCTAAAATTCTATGATTCTATGATTCTCTCAGCAGAAACTAATAGGACTTTTCATACAGCTTGAGAGTTCTTATTTTCTGCAGCCACAGGCAGACATTATAGTAGGTATTAGGCATATCACAATCTACTTTCAAACCTGTTCAAACCACTAGCCTAGGCACTTGAGAAACACTGATTACCATCTGATAATTTTGAAATAATAATAGGACTTTGGAAGGCTCTAAAAGCAAGTTTATGTCTAAAAGTTATGTAGGAAGGGAATGAGTCAGAACCAATTATGTTAATACAATAATTATTATACTCAATTAATCAACATATTATTATACCCAAGTTTATATCATTACATCCAGGAGGGAAACAAGTGTCAGAAATAGGTGATCAAAAGGTTTCTCCTGGCAGGATCAAACTATGCTAAGCTAGAGATCTATGGTGTTTCAGAAGGCCTGAGGCTCTTCCAGAATTCAGTCTTTCTGCCTGTGCATAAAAGTTTCAAATCTGTTTTCATGCTTAGATTTTAAGATTGCATGTAGATAACAAGTCTGTATGTAGCAGGTACAGTAGAGTGTTTGGAACAGCTGAATCTTGTAGATCAGCAGAAGCTTGGAAGCTTAGCAAAGCACAATTTTAAGTTAAGTAGCAAAAATAATGGTAAGTGTATATATGTATAATTTGACAATACATTAGGTTTGCTATTCTCTGCTAAGAATGATACCTTTAATCTCTTGCTTCATTTATGACAAACATAAGCACTTTTTTTTCATCAATATTACAAAAATTGTGCCTCAAATAAAAATATTGTTGCCATGGGACAAAACTTTAGATAATATATGCAGAAGTTACAATAGCATCCAGGAGTTCATATTTTGTAGCCATTTTCATTAGGGAAAACCTGTGTTAACAGTTAGCATTCTTTTTCTCAGCAAAGTGCTTTCAAAACATTTGCTAATTAAAACCTTTATATCTTTTAGACAGTAAAAGTGCCTTTTCCAACCTGCAACATCTATGTAACTTATTTTATTAGTGGTTTAGTAATAAAGTCAGATAAACCCTTGATTTAATAATTAGCATTTATAGAGTGCTTTCTGCCTTCAAAGCACTTTGCAAACATTAACTAATTAATTCTTGCAACTAACGCCCCTGTAATTTGGGGAAGCAAGTATACTCATACACATTTGCCTATGGTTTGGAGAAGAAATTATTATCTCAGACATGTTATGAAACAGAGAATTAAGACATATAAATTAAGTTATTCACTTAAGTCCACAAAGATGGAAACATTGTCAGAGTACGAACTGAAACCAAATTACTGTCATGGTTTAACATGTCAGGCAGTTGAACACCACACAGCTGTTTGTTTGCTGGACCCCTGTCACTGGGATGGGGAGAGAACTGGGGAAAAAAAGCAGTAAAATTCATGGGTTGAGATAAAGACAAAATTCATGGGTTGAGATAAAGCTGCAGTTTAAAAGGACAGAAAAGAAAGGCATAATGGTAATAATAAAAGAAGAAGAAGGAGAAAAGAAGTGATGCACAATGCAATTGCTCACTGGCCGATGCCCAGCTGGTTCCCAAGCAGTGACCCCTGGCCAGCTTTCCCTCTAGTTTATATACTGAGCAATCTTGCAACTCACATACCTGTCCCTCTAGGGTTGAGGTAGATTTTCCATCTCACCTCCATGTCCTCTCCATGTTCACGCAGATAAAACCACAGGGTGACCCATGGTGTGTACCCAGTATATCCTCTCTCTTGAGCAGAGAGTCACTTAGTCATAATAGCTGAGGTACTGGTCTGTACGGGGGGAGTAGAATATATCCTCTGAATTTCTAGAACTCCTGTGACAATTTTTCAGACAGTTTCTCCACAGTCAAGACATAGACCCATAATGAGGCAGAGATACTTTCCTTGTATTGCCAGAGCTGGCCAGCCAATTCATGCGCTGTTTCTCCCTTTCTGTCTTTCTAGGTCGTAAGTTGACGTACGATAATGTTGCACTCCCTATAAACTTCACTACATGGGTTATGTGCACTTGACTTAATCTGTACCTTTGGGTAACGGCTCGCTGTTCAGGTCACAGCTAATGCCCTCATGTACTGGATACCTTTTTTCATTTGCCTGGATGACATATAAGATCTTCCTTGAAGGAATGAATACCTTTCCCTCCAGCCTGACAGGTGTCACCTCCAGAGGCTGAGGACTTGTGCCCCTTTTCCTACTGCATTGTCAATGCTTTCCCTTCTCGCTAGTTTCAGGCTACTGGCCTCATTATCCATGCAGCAGAGCTGTCAGATGACAATGTGTTCACCTGGAGGATGGCTGAAATCTTTTTTCCTATCTTGCATCACGCTCAAGGAGAGGTTACTGCCTCCTTTACTAGTTCTGCCTCTTCCTTCTCATGTTCTACTGGTGTCCCTGCTTTAGTCTAGTCTGCCTTGCCCACTTCTTCCCTTCATATGGGAAGAGTTTATTCCTTTACTAAATAAGATGACTTTTCCATCCAACATTTTTTTTTCTGTATGGAGTGACTGATAGTGTCATGGGTTGGTTCTCTGGGTCAGCTGCAGTGCCTGCCATGGTGGTTAAAGTAGCTGTAGTGTGTGTTGCTGGGGTTGGAGTAGATGCCGCCTGTGTTGTTGGGGTTGGAGTTGCTGCAGTGCCTGTTACACATTGAAGTAGCTGTGGTACCTGTTGCAGGGCTTGGAGGAACTGCGATACCTGTCACTTGCTTATCAGATCCAGAGACTTTCTTTAGCCTCTGATCATACTGAGTAGAGTTGAACAGCACTTGGTAGGTCTGGACCAGTTCCCAGCACACTGCAGTGATTTGTGTCTACTGGAATGGCCAGGGTGATGACATTCTTTTTCCAAATACTTTACTAATTTTTCAGGATTTTTCACTTGTTCAGAGGTGAAGTTCTGAAACACTGGAGGTGCTCACTGTCCTAGGTACTTGCTCATACCATCCCCCAAACCCTGCCACTCATAACTATATAGCCTTGGGGTAGATCTCTGGGTATTATTCTTAAATAGCTGGTTAAACAAGATCCTGAAACACATTCAGGAGTAGGAGACATCAACAGGAACATGCTGGTTTGAGCATCCCAAGGATATTCAAAATTCTCAAGAGCTATTGTAATTAGCCTGAAGGAGAAGGTGAAGGAGAAAGGGAAGGTGAAGGAGCTTTCCTCTTTCACTTTGTGTCCTCTCTTGTGTTCCCCATAGACTGGCTCTCTACAGAGAAAAGGTGAGGAGTGTAAGTATTAATAATTAATTTCTGAGAGATGGATCCCAAAGTACTGAGATGTTGGCAGCGCTGAGTAAAAATACCAGACTAGTCTCATAACCAGTAATTTTATCATATAAGCCAGTGTTAACAAAGTACAACAAAATGATAACCATAATCCAGCCCCTAGAGGTGATTAACAGCACACCAGGGAACATACACAGCAAATAAAATCTTACATAACACAACCCTGACAGCAAGTACTACAGCTCCAAGAACAAATAAATGGACATTGTGACCAGCAACTAGTAAACAATTTAATGAATACTTATAACAAATCTGTTTTAACATGCTTTGGTCAGATCCTTCATTATCTCAACACTTTGTGCCCCACATTGGGTGCCAAAAAGGAGTGTCATGGTTTAACCCAGCAGGCAGCTAAACACCACACAGATGCTTGCTCACCACCTCCCTGCCCACTGGGATAAGGGAGAAAAGTGAGGGATAAAAAAAGTAAAATTCATGTGTGTGGATAAAGACAGTTTAAAAGGACAAAAAAGGGAGGGAAAATAATAATGATGATGATAATAATAATATACAAAACAGGTGATGCACAATGCAATTGTTCACCTCATCCTGATCAATGCACAGCCAGTTCTTGAGCAGTGGCTCCTGTCCAGCTTTCCCTTAGTTTATGTACTGAGCACAATGCCTTATGGTACGGAATATCCCTTTGGCCAGTTGGAGTCAGCTGTCCAAGCTGTGTCCCCTCCCAGCTTCTTGTGCTCCTCAGCCTGCTCACTGGTGAGGTGGGGTGAGAATCTGAAAAGTCCATGGTTTAGTGTAAACACTGCTTAGCAGCAACTAAAACATAAGTGTGTTATTCTCATCCTAAACCCAAAACATAGCACTGGACTAGCTACTAGGAAGAAAAGTAACTCCATCCCAGCTGAAACCAGGGCAATTATTCCCTTTATCTTCATCAGTAGTCCAGTCACTCAGCTCTTTTTACTGATTTTCTCTGGAAGGGTTCAGCCTGGTCCACCAAAGCAAAGCAAAGCAAGGCTTTGGATGCTGAGCAGGCCCCTCCATCTTCTCTTAACACAGAATCTCAGACCACTTGCTTGTGGTATTGCATACCTCAAGGACATGTGTAGCAGTTCACATGACAGGTTTGCTTAGGTGTATGGCCATCAGACAAGGAGGAGGCCACAGCAAAGTGTTGCGGTGGGGACTCCCCTTGGGGCTCCCAGCCCGTGCCCCTCACACAGTCAGTCACATTCAACAAAGTAGGGATGAGAGGCTGGGAGCAGGGAACAGGTGACATGCAGGATCCTCAGTTTCAGGGTGCAGCAGAGTACCCAAGGGTTAGACTTAATAGGTCTCTCCCAGGGATGCTCCTCTGGGCTCTCTGACCTCACTAATGAACTCTGCCCACCCTGGTCTGCCTGGTGTGAGCTCTCCCTGGTCATCACTACAATACAAAGACAAAATTTAAAAAGAAGCAGTATTCTGCTGACAACTTGCTTTATTTCTGCCTTGAGTATAACCTGCAACAAGTATTTATTATTGTAAAGGAGGAAGCTTGTTCTCTTTCTTTCCTATGAGTTTACTGGTGTGGCCTACAATAATACAGCTTTCCTGTTCACTGCAACCCATCTAGCCACTATGTTACACTGCATTTTAGCCATATGATAGATATGTAGTTCTGTGTATGTTGCAGGTGACATGCGGAAAGTACAAGTTGCAAGAAGGCAGTGCCATGGCTCTGATGGTATCATTTGCAGGAGTCATTTGCCAGTTTTCAGCTCAGAATGGCAAGTAAGCGCTCTTGATTCACAGGCTTCATGAAATTTCCTGAAATTAAGACACTTTTTTTTTTTACAGCAAATAAAGGCCATTAATAAGATTTCAAAATTAATGGCTTGTTTTCAGTGAAATTAAGAATTTTGTCATGTACAAATGTCCAGCTGTTCATCACTTTTTGTTTTTGCGAAATGTTTGGAATTAATTTTACTTTGCCAGTTTTTGTACTTTTGTTTGGGAGATGAAATCATAAACCAGAAATAGATTGTATTACTGCTGTGCTGTGTATCAGTTTCTCTTCAACAAACGTTAAAAAAAATCCAGGAAACTTGAGGACATTATTAATAGCTCAGCTGAACCAAGTTTTCATATAGCAGAGTGTCTTCTTCAAGCAAGAAAACCAGAGTGAAACAGCAACAGAGAGATATCTGCTAATGCACACTTCCTCATTACATTCAGATAAACAATGCAATTAAATAATGTAGGAGATTTGTAAGGATTAGAGAATTAGGGGCTAAGCTCTCCTTGGTGATCAGCTATTTGTTACTATTGAAGAGTAACTTTTTGTCATCCCTTTTCTGTAAGCTGAGCCTGTCAAGTGGAGACTACTAGAAAACAGAGCAGTGCTGCATTTTGCATTTGGTGTGCCAAGCACAATTGCTCTATGGAAATGAACAGATTTTTTTTTAATTTGCTATTTTATTGTATTTATAATTAGCCGTCTGGAAAAAAAAAGTTCTCTTTTAGCATCTGCAGTGATGCATTGATTCTTTCATTACAGCAAATACACATGACCCCCGGTGTTCAACTGTAAACAATAATAGTTACTGGCTTCATTAGGAAGCTAGCAGATGGCTTATAAGTTCTCATGGTAGCATTTATCCATTTGAGGCTTGCAGTTTGCAAATGTTTGTCTTTTAAACAGGATAAAACAATGTAAAAGGGACTCTGTGCTTTGTTTTTATTAGTAGCAATTCATTTGTTTTGCAGATTTGAATCTGAGTATCTGAGTGCACTGTCAATATTTCCTGGCTGTAGGTAAAATACTCTCTGGGCTTTGCATCTGCCTCTGTGGCATTTTCTGTAGCAGAAGAGATGATGTCAAATACCACTTCTGGAGTTTTGACAGAGCTGTATTTTACTTAGTAGGACTCATGCTATAAAACTAACCTGCCTTGCCTTGCCTTGCCTTGCCTTGCCTTGCCTTTTCCTTCCCTTCCGAAGCAAGTGGTGTCCCCTTGCATCAGAGAGGCAGTACTGCCTATAGTTTGTCCTACACAGACTGGGGATCTGAGCATGGCAATAATTAGTGTCATTTTGTCATTCCAAAACATTTACACACCAAATTTTTGTGCACAGTTTTGGAATACTGGATGAATAACAGCTCATTTACTCTCATCACCAGTCTGGTGCCCAGAGTGCGATGAACTTTAGGATGCTTCCCAGATAGACTGCAGGCAGTTACAATGATTGTCAAACGTAACTGTCACATTTATTACCTCACTACCCAGGGCTATCTGAAGACTAGTTAATATTCAATAAAATTTGGGAGAGCACAATAGCACTTTTTACGCAGAACTGTGTGTGAGTCTTTGATGGCTTTTCTTGTACTTCTAATATAGCTCAGACTCTAATTACTATTTTCACATAATTTTGTTGGTAGCTGGAATCAAGCTACATTATGGAAACATAGAAGCAGGGATCTTACATTAAATATGGTGTTAAATACCTTCAGTTCTTTTTAAAAGCACAGACACGTGGTGGTGCAAACTCCCCTAAAGTGTTGCAGCACTGTGTCACAACTGATTCTGCACACGGAGGAGCCAATAGGTAGTTCATAGTTTGTGCTCATTCAGTATTGGCTGCTCATGGTTTCATCACACTAAGGCATAAGCATTTGACTTGGTTTTTACAATATGAATGCCTCTATTCAGATAGAAATTAGCCATTTGTTTCAGGAAGGACCAACAAAAGTTAGAAACTTTCATATAGGAAAAGTCTTATATTGAGGGTTTAAATTAACCTGACTGCCTGGGTCTCATGTTTCCTTCTTGTACAATAGGGGCATGAGCATCAAATTAGGGTAATTCAAGTAAACAATGATCTAGTGAATCTTTAGGGTTTCATATTGGCACTGCAATGATAGAACAAGGGGTAATGGATCCAAACTGAAGGAGGGGAAGTTTAGGTTAGATATTAGAAAAATGTTTTTTACTACAAGGGTGGTAAGACATTGGGACAGGTTGCCCAAGGACGTGGCAGTGTTCAAGACCAGGCTGGATGAGGCCTTGAGCAACCCGATCTAGTGAGGAGGTGTCCCTGCCCATGGCAGGGAGGGTTGGGAGTAGGTGATCTGTAAGGTCCATTCCAACCCTTAAATTCTATGATTCTATGATTGCATTGTCTTGCTCTATATTCAGTTTTACAATTCAAAATTACTTTTGTTTGGAGAGACATCTATATATCATGAAAGATGTTGGAATTTTACTTTCTGAGCATGTATTTTCACTTTTTATCCTCTTCTGTTTTATTAAAAATAGTATTTGCATAAAAAACTTCCTTTCTTCTAAGCACATCTGCTCTTGCTTTTACCTCACCTGAAGATCTAACCCTTTGCGTGTGACATCTTCAATGAAGAATAAGCAGCAGGAGCAGATGAGCTTTCAAGAAATAAAGATCCTATTTTCATGCAAATGTACAAGTAATTAAAATCGATGGGAGAAAAGAAAAAGGTAACTCAATATGCAATACCTTAAAATTTAATTTGAAGTATAATGGTTTTAAACTTTTCCATAAGAACTTCTAGATTCTTTAAGTGGTTTCATTGAGAGTAGTAATAATTGTCGTTCTGATTAATGGATTAGTTTTTCTTATCACAAGACACCTTTAAAATAAGTTTGGGGATAATAGTAAAAAGTTTTAAAGATTTTTTTCCCTGTGGTTTGAAATAATTTAGTTAAATTCTTAAGTAAACTGAACTTCCATTGAAGGCTGTGGGTGAAGTATAGCCGTACTCAAACAGCCAAACTAAAGGCCTACTACAAACCCAGCTTGATTTCCCCTATGAAAAGTATGTCAAGTTCTATCTTCAGCATTTACTGTTGCATCATTAGCCACCTCACTTTCCTGACGGAAACATTTTACTGAAAAACAAAGGCTCATTTTTGAATAAGTTTTACCATTCCTTATTAATTATTTCAAATCTTACAGGATCAGGAAGGAGAAGATACTTTGTGGTAGTAGTGCATCCCACAGTTCTATCCTTTGAAAACCTCTGCATAAATCCAGAGAGATTTAACTTATAATTCTCTCCTCTCCTCTCCTCTCCTCTCCTCTCCTCTCCTCTCCTCTCTTCTCACAGTTTGAGATCTTAAGCATTCTTTATTCTCATGATACATGAGCACAATTCACAATAAAATAAAAACATTGCCTAAACATGGAACCTAGTTCCGTTCATCTTCAAAGCTGTAAAGCTGCAAAGTTGGAATGCATAAACAATTTCTGTCATTTTATCCTGGGCTATTTAAATTCTTTACCTCATATATAGAATGAGTCACAGCTCCCAAATGATAAGTATATCTTTATTGATTAGAAATAAGTTTATTCCTGATGAGTTTGGAAAGGCTGGGTCTTTATA
>NW_008686635.1:7969-55612 GCF_000695815.1 Acanthisitta chloris | reverse complement strand
CTGAGACGCAGCTCTTGTCCCGGGGTGGTCGCGGAGAAGCTGCTTTTTGCCTTCAGCGAATTAAATGTGTTTTGCACCTTTAAATAACGGCCTGTTAAGAGGCTGAGTCAGCAAGGCTGCCCCACTTTGCCTGTCTGCTGCCTTGTTTCAATTAGAAAGAGCTGTCAAGAGCTAATCGTGACATGTGACTTTAAGATCAGAATGGATCGGTTTTCTTTAGTCTGATTCTTTGCTGGTGTTACAGATGTTGAACTTCAGTATAATGTACCGGGCCCATTATTTCTGATGGGACAGGCTGTTCCCTTTCCAGGGCTGCTCTGGAATGTGTTTCCTGACTATATGCAGGAACTGTGGCATGAGAACGCTTAGCGTAGTCAACTTCACATGTTCATTTAATTGCTCCAGCTGCTTCCTCAGCCGTATGGCTAGCTACGGCAAACATCACTTTGCCTGTTGCAGTGACCTTGTATATCTCATGTGGGGCTACGAGTAAAAATAGATCTAGCTTAAATTACTTCTCCCTCAGCATTCGTTACAATATACATATTGTTCCTCATTGGTTCTGTTGGTGCCGACATAGTTTGTACCTTTTGCCATACACTGTAAATCTCAGAAAAAATAAATAAGAAATAACAAATACAAATGGGACAGGAGAGGAATACGAATTGTCAAATTCATTCTGGCCTGATAGCTGCAAACACACTGCAGATCTGAGTATGGCTGGGTTTTTTCCTGCAGATTGGGGATTTTGTCCATGGTGCTCAGCTAGGCAAGAGCTTAAGCTAAGATACCATCCCAATTTTAAGGCTTAATGCTGGTTCAGAATATTCAGATGTTAGAAAGTGTAGTTCTTTGACCGTCCTGTGTGGACTCGTTGCTATGGTGAATTTTGTCTTTAATGTGCATTTCAGTTATGTTGTTTAAAAATCATTAGGCATGCAGAAGGCATTAGTACAAAACCTACAGATATGAAAAGCAGAAGAACAAAATTGCCCCTAGTTTGAACGGAAGAAGTGTCAACTAATGCCAAGTAGTTTTGGAAAGGTTACCTAAAATGTGTAAAGACATTGTCCATCCAACTGCTACCAATGAAGTGTTTTGTTTATCACTGTGCTCTCCCCAAATCTTAATCCCTAGCATTTCAGTTAGAGTTACTGCAGCCTTGCTTCCAGCTCCGGGTTTGGTGCAGACTTCCCCTCGCCCCAAGGCACGACAGGAGAGCACAGCGCAGTGCAAGTAAGCTCCGGGTTTGGTGCAGACTTCCCCTTGCCCCAAGGCAGGACAGGAGAGCACAGCGCAGTGCAAGTGTGGCTGTCCTGGGCTCACCTTGTGCTAAGAATACCCACGAGGCCTTGGTGCACAGCGTGTTAGACAGCAGCTTGGCAGAGCTTAAGTTACTCTTGTTTCATTTGGATTTTTATACTAGTTTGAGGTAGGAAATTTAAGCAATCTGATTTAAAAATGCAGATTTGTTGCAATATTGTTAGCTTTTTTGAATCCCGTTTGTGCAGTAAAATAGCATCTTTTTGATTTATATTTTTGCAGGTTTCTCGATTGCTAGGTGCTTTCAAAAACCAAAAACAGGTGACCAGAAGTTTTGGTAATGCTGTGAGTATAATAGTCCCTTTTTTTTTCTTTTAAGAAGTTTCTCAATAAAGAGGCTTGGAGATTCCTTTCTATAAGATTGCTGCTGTTATTTTTACATTCCCAAAAAATAAGGGCTATACAAGTGAACATACATGCTTTTAATGCCATCCTGGATTTATTTATTTAACTACTGTCATTGGCAATTGCATAATAACACGTAAGTGATAATATAAAAGGCTCTAACAAAAGATAGACATGGCATGAAAAGTTTTCGGAAAATATGTACATAAGCCAGTCCTCTGAAATTCACCTGGAAATGGGCAAATAATGGGCAAAGTAGAAAGATTGTTGAGAAGCTTCTCATTTTCTTTTCTTTCGCAGTCTTCCCTCCAAGCACTAGATTTACTTTACTGATGCTTTTAGAATACCTTGCACCTAAATTTCTGCCTTTTCAAGGTCCTCCTTAAAGTCTCTTAGATGCTGATTCTGTATTTCCCCATAGATGCTTTACCTTCCTTTATGTGTATGTGTTTTCAGTGCCCACAGGCCTTCTTTTTCAGTGAAGGCAGCAGCAGGGCTCGGCACCACTGCACGTACCTTTAAGCAGGACTTAATTTTAAAGAGGAACTGTGGCTTCTAATTACAAGCTTGCGGCTTGGCTTCTAATTACAAGTTTGGTACAACAGGTAGAAAAGATACCAAAGGGTCCGTATACAGTATACAGAGGATCAGAAGATGATAGTACATGCCTGTTTCAGGTGAAACTCGTAGCTCTAACTCAGATGCTAAGTCCTGCTGTGCTGGAATAACACCAGACACCACAAAACTCCTCTTGAGACATTCCATTAGTGACTGCTTGCTCAGCAGCAGTGTTCTTTTATCTGAAGCTCTTTTGTTGTGCACAGTGGATTTCTTTGGCCCAAATGAGTTAAAAAGATCAGTCAGTTTATATTGAAATTCTGAATATTTTGTGTGAAGGATGGAAACATATCTTGTGAGTTGATTCTGTCTGGAGTTTTGCAAACAGGGCTATATCTGAGCTGCCTTTTTAGTGGGTAATAATGAGCCCATACAAAACTGTTAAACTCTTTAAATAAAACAAATAGAGCTGAGGCACATACCCTCAGAACAGTGGTCATAATTTATTCTTTTTGCATCAAAACAGTACTTTCTTTTCCTGTAACCCACTGAGCATGGGCTGTACAATTATTAAAATATGATGATGAGAAAGGAAAGAAGACTGAGGACATTATGGGAAGAAAATAAGTTGGTATTGTTAAAAATGATTCTCAAATTCTTAGGAAGTCATTTGAGAAGTTTAGATTGGCATGGCCTTTTTTTTTTTTTTTAAGGTGAATGTAGCTTTTCATATTTTTAGTCTTTTCTAGCATGTGTCAGTGTTACACAGCATGTAGATAATATTGGAGGCATATGTGTAATGGAGCCATAACTAGGTAATATTACCTCCTCTCCAGATTTCCAGAGGAAGCATGCTGCTATCATTAATTTCAATATCCTTAATTTCCTGAGCAGGAACCTGCCTTTCAGGTTCTACTGCTGTGTTTTTAAATAGGAAGAAATACTAGGCAAATTTTTAAACAATTCTCTCAAAACATTTACATGCTCCGTTTGAAAGCAAGCTGGTCTTTCTCACTCCTATCCAAGACTGCTGTTCTTCACAGGGAATATTTGGTAACTGGCAGTTTCTTTTGTTTTCTGGTAGTTACTTGGTTCCTACAATACATGAAAATGTTTTCTATGTAGAAAACAAATATTCACTTGTTATACTACGGGTATTTCTTTACCTAGGTACAAACAGTAACTTTAATCCCAGGAGATGGCATAGGACCTGAGATTTCTGCTGCTGTTGTGAAGATCTTTGATGCTGCCAAAGTAAGTCATATTTGTCTTGCTATAAGCAATGTAGCTTTAACTACAACAACAGATATTAACTAGGCATATTAAAAATGTTTTCTCTTTAGCTTGCAAGAGATTAAAAATTTCATGACAATAGAGTTTGAAGCTTCAGCTAATAAAAGGGCAGGATTGTGATATCAAGGCAGGGCTTGAAACTGTTAGCTGGCATAAGAGTAGAGTGGATGGGAAATGTGTTTAATTTTTGGAAATATGAACTCAGTATATCATGTGAAATCATCTTGATGTAGTAATCCTGAGCAACTGATAGAGGATGTTCTTTGATTCATTGAGAGTTGCAGTTCAGAGCAAAGTGTGTGTGAAAGGACTGGCTTATTCTTAGGAATCAAACTGCTGTGCTGCCAAACACATTGATGTAAGTGATATGAAAACTAACTATGTCCAAGAAATGTTGTGCTCCCTATCTGAGAAACTTCACCAGAATTTGTCAGCTTTCCATGAAAGGAAACACAGCTCTTCAGGCAAGATGACTGTTAAATTGTTCCACATTAGTAACAGCACCAAGGCATATTCCCTTTCTCTTACAACTATCCAACTGGGAGAAAGTGAAGTTCTTTTTAATTACGTATGAAAACCTTATAATAGTTTTGGTTGTTTCTGAAGAATCAAGCAGGAGATGTAGAGGAATAAAATCTTTTGTGTGTGAGTGCATGTTTACAATACTTAATCAGATGTGTTTGTTTTGCAGGGGACTCTCTAGTATGTTATGCTTAGATTGGTTCTGTTTGCTTATGAAGGCCCTACAGCTTTTCACTTACGGTCCTTCCTGATGAAATGAATGGGTGGCAGCCTGTCTCCATGTATAAGATTCCCATGGTGAATGCAAATTCAGAAAGCATTGTGGAACATGTGCAGATTTTCAGTTAGATACAGATACATATTGATGTCATGTACTGTCTTTCAGGCAGTAGGGATGATGAGTTCCCAGTTAATTAGGTTTCAAATGATGTCTTTTGTATACAAGGAACTCCACGCCCTAAAAACTTGAAAGAAATGGCATGTGTACTGCAATTCTAACAATTTCTGTGTATATGACACATAGGGAGGTATCATGGTATTCAAGTTCATGATGATGTGCTGCTCGTACTATTTCATTTTCACCTAGTTAATTACATTTTTTAAAAATTGCCTTAGTTCAGACATCTCATGCTTACTCTTGCTCACCAGGGAACAATGGTTTAGGAAGGCTTGGATAAAATTCCTTACATACTTTTTTGTGAAAGGAGAGTGAAAACTTGAAGCAAATGTCATGGCATTTAAGTTAACATAGCGTGTATATGTTCAGACTCCTATTCAGTGGGAAGAGAGGAATGTTACAGCTATCCAAGGACCAGGAGGGAAGTGGATGATACCTCCAGATGCCAAAGAATCCATGGATAAAAACAAAATGGGATTAAAAGGTATTTTAGGGGTTAATACACAGATATTAAATACCGTTGATTCTATCATGAGTCTGATTTAGAGCGAAAGTTCTTAATCTGTAGCACAATAAAACGGGTAATTATAGAGGACAGCCTGTCAGGTAGTTACCTGTAATCTTAACAGTCCTTCATTTCCAAGCCATAACTTTCATAGTTCTTGTAGTTGGAGGTGGGTACTGTTACATACCAACCTTTGGACTGTATACAGAAGGTATTTCTGATGCAGCTGATATGTAATAGTATGCAATAACTGCATTCCTAATGAGTAGTATTTTTATATGTGTATTCGGTGAAAACCTTTTGTAAAAACTATTCCATGTAAGGGTCACAATTTGGCCTTTAAACAGGTGATGAATATCCCTCTGCAGTACTTGATAGCCCAGAGAGTTCCTGTGGCATTTCAGCCTAAGGGTTAAAGAGGAATTTGGAGCTCCTCTGTAAGAGTACCACTTGACCTAGAGTTTCAGCTCTAAAATCCATGGAGGGGTTTATTTTCTCATTCATTCTTGTATGTATTTTTTTCCTTCAGGGCCTTTAAAGACCCCAATTGCTGCAGGGCACCCATCGATGAATCTGCTGCTGCGTAAAACCTTCGACCTTTATGCAAACGTTCGTCCCTGTGTCTCCATCGAGGGGTACAAAACCCCATACACAGACGTGAACATTGTCACCATCCGAGAGAACACGGAGGGCGAGTACAGTGGCATTGAGCACGTGGTATGTGGCTCCAAGTGGTGTCTTTCTGGTGTGGTTTCCGTTTCATGAAACAGTCTCAGTGGGATTCAGTGGCGTTACGTTTGGTACCCATAAAAAAGTGGCTCTATTATGAAACGCATTGTTGAGACTGCCTCACTCAGAATTCTACTACTTGGTTCCAAACACTCAAGACTAGTGGCTTGAAGAATGAGCTTACATTTTTTCTATCAGTGCAACTACTGTCTTTCAGATTGTTGATGGGGTTGTGCAGAGCATCAAGCTGATCACAGAGGAAGCCAGCAAGCGTATTGCAGAATTTGCTTTTGAGTATGCCAGGAACAACCAGAGAAGCCATGTTACTGCTGTTCACAAGGCAAATATTATGTATGTCAATCCTTCTTTTTTGAGAAGAACAAAATAATAATATGCATAACTTCTTCAGTCTTCCTCAAATGTCTAACTTCTGTCGATGCTACTGGGAGTATGTAAATGGTGGGAAAAAGTAATGCCTCCTATATAAAATGGGCAATACTGACCCAGTATCGATAGGGCTGTAATCATGATGTACTGATGTTCTTATTAGTAAGTTTGTAGTAGTCCTGTGGATTTCCTTGTAAAGCTCTTATTTTAAAACTTTTAAACTAGGAAAATGAATTTTAAAAACGAGGATGGAAGTGGTTAGTGTCTTTTCTGGTTTCCAAGCCACTTTGTACTGAACTGAGTTGTAACACGTGGTATTATGTGACAGCACCTTTACACACTCAGTAAGCCTTTACTAAATGAAGTCATTCGTAGAATTAATATATTCCTGTTAAACTACCAATACACAAATTGTAGATATTTAAGAGTCGTAACTTCTCTGTAATATATATAAAATATTATTTATATTCAAGTTAGTCACAAATAAATTTTCTGAACTCTAATATTTCTATTTAAATCTCTGTTGCATGAAGTTTTCTTTATCTTCAGTACTGCTTCCTTACAATAACTGGGATATTCTCTTGGTTGTCTAATTGCAGGAGAATGTCTGATGGGCTTTTCCTGAGAAAATGCAGGGAGGCAGCAGAAAGCTGTAAAGATATTAAATTTAATGAAATGTATCTGGATACTGTGTGTCTGAATGTGAGTATTTATATGTTTTAATTGTGGGTATTTTTTTAGTTTAAATTCTTAACCTTAATGAAAATGTACTTCCTTCTAGATGGTTCAAGATCCATCACAATTTGATGTGCTTGTTATGCCAAACTTGTACGGTGACATCCTCAGGTACGGAGACCTTAATTCAGACTAACCCAGCAAGTAAAATACTTATATTTCCCAACAGTCATTGAGGTTATGTGCTAGCCAGATGGGTAATCTATGCATCCAGAGTTTAAAACTTCATAAATTAGACTTTAAATAAGAAGAAAGGATGGTGTTATTATGCTTCAGTTATTAATATATTGTTGGGAGGGGCTGTATGATGAAAATGTGCTTATTATTTAAAACTAAGTTCCTGCTTATGAAGGCTATGAATATTGTTCAGATGGGGCAGAAGAGAAGTTTGTCAGAATGTGTGAAGAATTTAATGGCTTACATTGTAATAGAGAATGCTTGGTTAGATATCAGGGTTAGATATTCTAGAGTACTAAAATAGATTGTGTAATGTGGCTGTGGGACCGTGATGTGTACAGCAAGCTTGTCATACAGTTAAATGATGATTCTGCATAGTCAGTGAAGAAGGAAATCTGTGGCCTCTTAATATCCTACTACCTCTTGTTTTATGTATTACATTTTTTCCTTACCTTCCAATTAAATTTCATAGTTGAGTAACATTAATACTCGAGGTACTTGATGTCTGGAAGGCAAAATCCATCAGCACACATTTTCCCTTCTGTACAATGTTTGGGTAGAGTGTAAATGCCATTAAATACTGTGTGCAAAATGTGAAGTGTCGTAATCTGAACTTTTATGTGTATAATAGAAGATAGCTTCTCCTTGTACCCCTCTAAGGAGAGATTGAGAAAACAGCCTGAATCAGAATTTGTTTACAAGTTCAATGACAATTTACATTCTAGAATCCAGCTCCTGTTTCCGTACAGATAATAAACTTAAAGGTAACTTAATGTATAAGAAGAAATCCTTCCTAAGCTTCTTTTAAAATTGTACTCTCTGTGATAAGGCTGTCTGTCACCTCTAAAAAAAATCAGATTCCAACTAATGCCTCTTGCTTTCAGAATTGGCAGAGTATAGCATAGGGCCCTCACAGCAGCCCTTACACTGTTAGCTAGAAGAGATCGTATCAGATGAATCCCATCCTTAGTACTATGGCAACTCACTTCACCTAGTCCAGTATCACCCATTTTAAAGTTCTCATGGAAATTCCTTAAAAAGAGCCATAGTTAAAAATTTTTTCAATACATTTGAGTCTGTTCTTCAGAGGGAACTTCTGTTACTGGGTAGTCTCACCTGCTGCTTTTTTTTTTGAAGTATGAATATAATGCCAAACAGGTTTCCTGGACTGAATAGCCACAGAAGGAAATCTCTTCTCTTGAAGCATTAAATGCTTAACGTGACAAACACAGACTGTATTAATTTTTTCCCCATGAGCTAATTGGTTTATTTTAGCTTAAACTTTAAATATTGTTCTGTTAAGGTCATCCAGACTCCTCTGCTTGTTAGTCCTTAATGAGCTGCGTTGTAGGCAATTATGTGAATGTTATGTATATAAAAATGTTGGGTGTATGTGAAAATACCAGAGCCTCGTTTTGTCAGAATGGTCAGCTCTGACAGTTGAGTATGATGACTATAGGCACAGTTGGTTTGTCCTTCCTTATTTCAGTTTTGAAGGAAACCAAATACCAATTACTGATGTCTGATGATCTGCTAATGTCAGACTTGTGGTTTACAGGCTGTTGAGTAAAGAGGCAGAGGAAAGCAAGTCTGGTGTCACATAGAACATGTTCCTTGTGCTATACCTAATGCACTACAAAACTACTTAAATTCAGCTCCCTGAGCAAAATTCTCCACATTGTTTAGAAGGACTTTACATACAAAAAGTAGTTTTTTGGCCCCTTCAGAGGAAGTAAGATTTCTAGGTAGTTACAGGGAACTGCACATCACAGTTTTTGCTGGTTTTTGAGACTTCTATGTATATTTTGTGTTCTTAGTGCTTTTTGTTGTGTTTGTGTCTTACCAGCTTTATTCTAGTATTTGGAATTCCCTTTTAGTTTTCCTTAGTTACATTTTGCCTGGTAGTAACTGTACAAATTTTCAAACATTCTAGTGGAGCACAAGTGGCTAACAGCATCTGTTCTTTCCCGATATTACCGTCAGATTGTGTAGGGCATAAAATAAGTTATAGTTGCAGTAGACTGATAAACAAAAATGTTTTAATACTTTGCAGAGAGGCAGTGTATGTGGAAAAACTTGTGGGTTTTGATTTGGTGGTGGTTTTTTTTCAGTGACTTGTGTGCTGGACTGATTGGGGGTCTTGGAGTAACACCAAGTGGAAACATTGGTGCGAATGGAGTGGCGATTTTTGAATCAGTAAGTCTCGTTATCCAGGGTAGAGCAGTAATAACTGCTTGAGAATGTAAAACTTTTACCATGATCTACAAGGTGACTGATATTTAACCATATTCTCCATAAACCTGTTTTTTACTGTGAAGATGCTGAAGCTTTACCCAGAGATACTGGTTAAAGTATGTATTACATGTAGGTTTTTTGCATGTCTTTTTCTTGCCTAACACTTTATTTTTCCTTCTTTTTCATCACATAAATACCCTCTATGAAACAGAATCTGAGGGACACAGTTTAGAGATAGTGGGGGACTTAGTTCTCCCTTTGATGCCTTTCAGCTGAATTGTTCTGGTATTTGGTATCTCTACTAACTGTATCACAGCAAAGTAAGTCCTATTTTAACATGCTGGTGCACAAGGTCTTGCGCTTCAGGTTGCTTGCAAACTCTTGAACTGCCTAGGATATTGCCACCATAACAGACTGGTTTACTTCTATTTCTAGGTTCATGGAACAGCACCAGACATTGCAGGAAAAGACATGGCAAATCCAACTGCTCTCCTTCTGAGTGCTGTGATGATGCTGCGTCACATGGGACTACAGAAATACGCCTCAAAAATTGAGTCAGCTTGCTTCGATACAATTAGAGATGGAAAGGTAATAATGAGGGTGTGCAAATAAATGCAGTGAATTAAAATCGTATTCCATCACAAGCAAATACTAACTTAGAATATTAACACCAGAATGGTGGATGACCTGCTGGTGCTGGTCTGTTGCATAAGCAGTGCCACTGTCCTTCTCTAATAGTAATTATATTATCTTTGGTGGTAGTAAACCTGCCCAGATCAGTAATAAGGGGACCGGCTATAGTATTCCTTGTGTCTCAGGCAGTGCTTATCTTAGATTTCCATGGCTTTGTTAACCCCAAAAACCTAGAACTGGGTGTCTGTTTTTCAGGAAGGGGATTAGAGGAGGAAGTAGTAGCATTTCACTTGTGATGTTTCTACACTGTACAAAGCATATATATTTAAATCTGGATCCTGAAGTGAAGGACACTCATTTGCCTTTCACAGGTTTAATCATCAACTTTGTAGCATTTCAGTCCTAGCTGTAATACTTGTGCTCCTATTTTGTCAGATCCGTTATTTTCTTCTTTTCCCCCCTAACTGCTTTCACTCCTTTTTGAACTAGAAAATAACAGTTTTTATCCAGTAATTACTTTCTCTCTTAAGATTTTACGTGATTTCTCTTGGGCAGTGTCTCCATAATCAAGACTCAAATCCTGTATTTGTGGGTGGGTGGGAGTGCTTAGGCTCTGAAACTTGACTTGAATTTGTGCTCTTAACATTATTGGTTCACTCCTGTACTTTGATGTCTGCCTTTTCAAGAGATAGCTGGAAAGATCCTGAAGATTGCAGTTGAAGAGGATTAGCAGTTAGCCGTGTTGGTTCAAGTTATCTTACAATTGAAAGTAACAAACATGCCAAAAAAAAATGTTTTCAGCATTTTGTCAGTGGCCTGTTTGCAGCTGTCTTACTGTGTGTAGGAACCAGGTAAAAAAATATCTAAACTAACCAGTGAATAAAGAGCTGCTCCTGTAAAGTTCCTGTTTACTGCTCTGGAAATGAAATCCTACACTTGCAGGTCAGTAATTCTAGGGAGGATAACAAAGTGCAAGTTTTGTGACATGGCTACTTGTTTACTAGTTACTTAAAATGGTGGGATTATATGCTCACAATGGAGAGAATCTTTTTAAATTCAAAAACCCCATAATGCAGTTAAAATGACAAGATCGTAAAATAGTTACCGTGATCTCTTCTCATGCTTCCTCCCTTCCCCTCAGCCATTTAATTAAGATTTCCGCATGTCATGTAAGGGGAAAACTGATGACTTTAAATTACCTCCTAGCATGCTTTACTTTAGCTAGGCTGCACAAGCAATGTTGCCCACTTTTTAATTTTTGTTTTACTGTCTTTGTGCTAACAGCAGGAGTTGTACTTGATGACAAATATGTTTAACTCCACATTTTCCATTTCTTAACTAAGCAAACTTAAAGAATTGTTAACATGTAGCATTAAGAGTTACGTGTGCTTGTTCTGTGTGGGCTTCCTTAAAATAAAAAATACCTTACTGAATTATTCGCAGTTAGATGCCTTTGTGCTGAGCCTTCATATATGAATTTTACTTCCAAAGGACAAAATTCTTACTGAAAGCTTAAATACTTAGCAATTTATTACACTATTATGGAGCCAAAGGACTTTGATTAGCTTTGACCAAACACACTTTCTTCTTGTAGTTAAGATAAAATCATGTTTAAATCTGATAAGTACTTCATGTTGATTTTCAGATTTTCTCTAGCTGTCAGTCTGCACAGTCCTTATTGATGGGAGTCTGTATGGGATGGAGAAAAACTCAAACTTGCTCTATTCCTCCTCACCCCTGTTTAGAATCCATACATGATGTATCAGAAGAAGATACAGAACTGTTCAGAGACAAGACTAACCTCAGGAAACATTTTTTCTTTGTTTCAGGTCCTGACAAAAGACTTGGGAGGTAACGCTAAGTGCTCGGAATTCACAGAGGAGATTTGCCGCCGAGTACGGGACAAGGACTAAGCCCTTGGCGAGCTCCATGGCCACACAGCGCACAGCAGATGGCACCTGATATCCATGTGCATAGAGTTTGCTTATCTCTGGAGAGCAAACTTTTTAGTTAAGGCCTCTCCATTAATAAATTTAGTCCAAATGGCTCCAAGTGATGCTTGTGCCTGCTTTCATGGACTTTTCCAAGTGCTTTGTCTTATTTATTTTTTTATTTCTATCTGGTGAACATTTTTATGTAAGTGAATTCTTTTTTTTGGCACTGTAGCTGTCTTAACATTTTCCATTTCAGCTAGAGGGTTTTACTTTCCACAAGATAAAAATATGCAAATAAACCAGTAACAGAATTAGTGAGATATAAAAGCACCTTAAGTGTTAAAACCTACTTTATTGATCTTGCTGAAATTGAAAAGACAGGTTTTCAGACTGACAGTAGCTCAAGATGACCTTCATAACGAAACGGGTATAAAATAATTTAAACAGCAATTTCATGTTAAAAGCAATGGAAAAAACACTTCAGATACTCTGGTGATTGATGAAATGCAGCCTCGCCCACCAATGGCATGAATAAAGAAGTACAAAATTCTAGAGATTTAATCTATTTGCGTATTTTTAAAAAATCCCACAACCATTAACTCTAGCAGGGGGTGAGAATTAATGCTGTGCTAACGTTATTTTTCAAATCTGTATACCAAAATAATTATTACAAGGTTTCCTCACTGAAACACACTTTACAACAGAGTTCTAATGAGGGTAAATTATACAAAATTACTTCTGTCATGTATTGTCAGGGGAAAGTATTAACTTTGCAAATGTATACTAAATATTTCATGAGTTCTGCTAGAATGCTTTTTGTATTGTAATTTAATGCATAGTCTGTCCAGTGTTTCTTACTGTACTGACTAGTAATTTTATTCTAGAAACTCTGAATGTAAGGTACTAGGCCTAAATGGATTAAGACAGATCAATGGTTTGGCTCTGGTGCCTATGTTCCAGAAATACATTTCATCCCTATTCAGAGGGATCTGAGACTATTTTTTCCCTCCCTTCTTCATCCCGTGGAGATCATCATACAAGTCATTCTGATCTGTATGTGTTAAGGTCTGCTTCCATGAGTGCACCCTACGAGCAAATACATTTTCAAACACATGGGTATAGCACAGGATTACCCTTCCTGCAGAGCCAGGCTTCTTAAAGCTCAGTGCTGTTAATAGAAAGTAATTAAGTGCAGCAATATCTCTTAAGACTGTTTCAGGCTGATTGTTTCAGAAGGACAGTAATTTTTGAGTAACAGCTTTTCATGTCAGTCTATAAAGTAATCTTCCCAGCTTTTTTTATTCAGTCTTAACAACATGTTGGAGGAGCTTTTTCCTCATGTGCTGTGCTTTTGGTGAATAGGGCAACAGTTATTTCCGTGTTTCACAAGCTGCTGCTTCCTTGTTTCCTTCAGATTAATATTGTTACAGAAATTCTGAATTACCATTGCGCACAAAATGGGGAAGAATAAACTTTTCAAAGTCCTGTTGCTTGTTTGTTCTATAATCCTAGGCTGCTGCCTTGGGTTATGTGTTCAAGTGATTATTGGTAAATTACCATGTTCTGCATCACTTTTGTCTCTCCAGAAGAGTGGCAGTAGCCTGCCTGCTTGTGTGAGCTGTTACAGTCAAAGATGACTTTCTAAGGTCACACCCTTTAGATAACTTTCTGCCAAGCAGAAATAAATCATATAATATGATTTATTTTTCATATGGGTAAGAAGAAATGTAGCTCATATTTGTCAGAATTAGCACAATGTTGATATTCAACAATGCAGATACAGACCAACAAACACTGCTTAAAGAAAAGCACTGTGAACAGTTTTAAAGGAGTTTCTCTTCTAAATAGCCCTTTAGTGTGAGAGTGCTTGTGTTTACTGCTTTATGTCCTTCAGTCTCAGGGAGATATTCCCTCTTTCTTTTTTGATTATTTGTTTTAGGGGAAATAGCAATGTTCATTCCGGCTTGGACTTAAGAAATGAACTGCTGTTTTCACGGAAGACTGAATTCTAGCCCCTACAAAAGTAGAAGAGGAATGTCTTTAGGTTCTGAAATGTGTTAGTGAACAACATGAAACTCTTCTGGGGGAAGGGACAAAAAACCTTGCCCTTTTGATGTATTCTTAAATTTTCACTGGAGTGTTATGACAGTTTCCTTAGGCAGTACTGCTAACTATCATGAACTATGGGCAACATCCTGTAGAACAAAAGCAAAACAACAAAAAAGAGGAAGATTTTTATATAGAAAATTTTGTGTGGTTCAATCTAGAGGAATTAATTAGTTTACCTACTTTGCATAACACAGAAGAATGCTTATGTCATAAAGTAGAAACAGGATTAGAAAATGGACACACTGCATAGATGCTTCTGTAAAAAGAGGACAAATGATCAGGTGAGTATCAGGAAGAACTAAATCAATGCAGCAGCTTTCTAGTGGTTTGGTTCAATAGACTACAAACTCAAAACCCCCCATAAAAATAAATGGTTTTGATTAGAAAATACTTTGTTTTGCTCACATATCTTTCTCTTAATGCTTGGATGAAAGACTTCTTATTCTTCATAGAAGGAGTCTACTTCATTTCTGTATTTCTCGAGCACAGTGAGCCGTTTCAACTTCATTGTTGGACCTTAGAAGAAGGAGATAGTCACAATTCCAGAAACAGGAACAAGAACTCCAACTTTGAGCTTTGGTTCCCAAGATTTTTTATTGAAGAGCCTGTTTGGACGAACATTCCCTCCTGTAATTGTAGATGCCTGCTAAAAGTGAGAAGCTGGTGTGGTATGCAAGGTTGCTTCCACATGAGCATGAGGACTTCAGAGGGAGCTGCAGATACAAGGGTGGTAACTGACTACTATTTTTTTCGAACAAGAACTCCAACTTTGAGCTTTGGTTCCCAAGATTTTTTATTGAAGAGCCTGTTTGGACGAACATTCCCTCCTGTAATTGTAGATGCCTGCTAAAAGTGAGAAGCTGGTGTGGTATGCAAGGTTGCTTCCACATGAGCATGAGGACTTCAGAGGGAGCTGCAGATACAAGGGTGGTAACTGACTACTATTTTTTTCAAATATGAGGACTTCAGAGGGAGCTGCAGATACGAGGGTGGTAACTGACTACTATTTTTTAAATTTCAAATAAAAGATTAAAAATGTTTTTGAAAGCTTTTAAAAAATTCCCAGTTCATTCACAGAGTTTGGTAATGTGCTTGGGGCTCCATTATCAGGCTGTCACTGTATTGCTTCTCCTTTTTTTAATGAGGAATTTTCAGTATTATTACTGGAAGATATTAATACTGGAGTACACAAAAACATTAATTTCCCACAGCACTCTCAAATTTACCTATAAGCACTATACTTGCAAATGAGCACAGATTAATAAACATGTACACAGCTAAAACTCCAATTTTTGTTTTATTCAACACATAATGTGCATAACGTTTTTTCCTGTTCCCTCCAGTGGCTGTACTCAGGATCTGGCAGGCATAACTGTATTGAATAGTCTTAGAGCAGCAGCCTCTTAACTCTGTGTATCTCAAGATAAAGCAGTAGATCTTACCTAGTTCTCCCCCAGAAATGGAAAAATCTCTTGGCAGGACTCTCCATTTCTTAATACAATGAACCCTGTTAGTAGCATTCATGTTGACTTTGTTGATTCCCTCCTGAATGGCCTGGTAGATCGCCTGGTCTCTTGTAGCTACAATCTCAGATACTTTAGTGGCTTTACTACCCATCTTCTGACAGAAGTCTCGAGCTTGCTCAGTGAGAATGTCAGTGGGATCAGATGTATCTGGGTCCAGCACACACTAAAATATCAAATGAAGTGGATCATCAAATACTCACTCTCTTAAAAGGCATTAGCAGGTTCTCGGATCAGGTCCTCCCCAACTAGTAAAAATCAAGAAGGCTCAGCATAAGTATGAAAACATTCTGTAAGCCTTAAAAAGAAGGAACACCTACAGATGATAGTGCTTTTCTTTCCCCTTGTCTATGAAATGCAAACATGTTTTGCTTGTATGCAGGTGTTAAGAACAGACTTAAAACGTGTGAATGAATTAGGCAGCAGAGTCATCTATAGACCTCGAATTTCTACCATATTTTCCAAATGACTCCATTGTTACAGGGAAACATTTAGCTCATCATTAAATGGAATTACTGTGGTGTAACATAAACAGCTTGAGATAGAAGCAGTCTTTCAAGTTAGACTTCTTAAATTAGTCTCTCGATTGTACCTGAAGATAGAGAGTATCAGTCATAAACAACCTGAAAAACCTAAAGTGTCATCCACTATGTATGTACACAGAACATGAAGTGTAAATGTGTTAGGAAAAGAGGAATTTCTCAACTGAAGTTGAAGTGTATACCACAGCAAGGCTATGATTTATTCTACAGTCATCCTTCTTGTGTTATAAAAATAACAAATTGTAGAGAAATATTTCTGTTGGAAGGTTTCTAGGTTTGCCCGTAACAGAAACATTTGTTGGCTTTGCTCATCTATCAGAAGAAAAGCTATTATTGGGCTCTGTTACAGAGATTTCTCAATCTTTCAGCATTTCTTAATTAAAAATTTGCATTTAAATAGAAAATAGTCCCTATTATATGTATAGGAGAAACAGCAGTAAATATGTAGCTGTTTAGCAGATCCTATAACCCTACGGTTAGAGCCAGCAGGTAAATATGTAGCTGTTTAGCAGATCCTGTAACCCTAAGGTTAGAGCCAGCAGGATTTGGTCTGTAGTGGCCATACATTTTTTCCCCACTACTAACATCCTCCTATCTAAAATTTTAGGTCTTCTTACAAATGACTCAAAATTCTTCTTTTGTTAGGTGCAGGTGTATCATTTCACTAAAAGCAGTGTTAAAATTTGCTTACCTTTAGAGTCAGGAACATTGACAAAAACTTCTTTTTATCTCCAATCACCATAGCATTACTAACAATTGGGAGTTCTTTTTTAACAGCATCTTCAATTGGAATTGGAGGCACATTTTCGCCTCCAGCTGTTATAATCAAATCTAGGCAAAAAACGAAAGGCTGTTACTTGGAGTCAAACAAATTCCAAAGAGCAGGTTAATGTCTGCATCGACCTGCTTTTCTTATTCTGACATAAAGAATAAGAGATTGGGGGTTTTTCCAGATGTTTTCCACAGACAACAAATCCTATTCATTCTCTTCAACATAAAAATGCTACTATTTGTCAAACGTGCTTAAGTTCTCAGATATCCCTCAGTGTAACATGTTTGCTCGAGATAATTTTTACATAATGCAGTAACAGGTTATTTTCAAGGCACTGCTACATAATCTGGATTTTTTCCTTCAAATTAGCATAGGATTCACCCTCTATTTTATTGCTGTTATCTGACTAAAAAGCAAATTAATTGTTATCATGATTCTTAAATCCACCAAAAGGGGTCAGACAAAAATAAGTTACTAGTGCAGGAAGGCTCCATGAAAACAACATGTGAGGGGAGAGAGGAGTGTGAGGAAGAAGTCCAGAGAGGAAACTCGCAGTGGGAGTAGTGATTCCTGCCCTACTTTTGACATGAAGGGAACATAATGACGGACTGGAATAATAATATTTTTCAAGTTTCTAAACAATGGTAGTGATACCTTATTCTGTTGATAAAGGAATGAGTATTTTTATTTGGATGCATTTGTTCTGAGATATAATACATATATATTCAATGAAATGGTTACAAATTTGAGTATTCTGTAAGTAAATTCCAACTCTTTGCTTTCATTACATTGGTGTCTTCTCACTGTCCTGAAATAACAGTCTTTGCAGCATTTCAGAACATGCTTCAACAAATAATGCAGAAAAACTTTTCCTTTCATTCCACCCTCCTTTTGCATTAGTCCTGTCTTTGTCTTGGATCCTCTACCAATCCCTCTGGCCCTTAGTTTTTCATTGTCTAGGATGTCAGCTTTTTCCCAGCTGATCCAGAAAACAATAATAATTGTAATGGATTTTTTTTTTTACACCGCTACAAATACTCCCTCTGCATAGACTTCTCTAGCTACATCTTTTGAGCTCATGAATCCTAAAACTCACAGGATGCAGAGAACCAAAGGAAGAAGTCCTGTTGCAGTCACTATTAGAAAAGCTTCTTTGCTACATTCTATTAGATTTTATCTTATTTGGACTTGAATTTAAAACTTTAATTAAACTGGACATATGGTTATTCTATCCCAGGTGGTCTACCTGTCCTCTGATTTAGAGTCATTGCTATTAGTTCAGCAATCAAGGCAGATGCAAGAGAAACACAATGTTCGGATGGATTGAGACTAGGGGTTGCTAACTGCTACACTAAAGAAAAATGAATCAGGTAAGGAAGCAAGTTAAAATCAAGACAGCTGCATCTGGTGCAGACTATTAATAGTACCGACTTAAGTCCTGGTTCCTAGCAGGACATGATGCCATCCTATAACAAATTCACTCATGTTATCATGTTCTTCTGATAAGTACTTCATGTTATCAGGACTCATTCATTCATGTTATCTCCCTAGTGATTCATTGTATGTTCCAAGATGATAGTTATTCAACTCTTAAATCTTCTACAGTTACATCTTGCCTGTGACCAATCCCAGTATCTGAATATGTACTATGAAAAAATTTTCCAGGTAAGCAAGTGACCAGTCTTACTCTTGTGCAACTTCAGGCTACGTACTGCAATAATACCTAAGCTCATTGCTTTAGCTTTAACTTTACTTTTTGCTCTCAAGCTTCAATACTAGTCTCTACAAACACATCACTAAGGCACGAGAGGAACCTACCTCTGACCTACAGCAACAACTTCTGTGTAATATAATATGTATATAACAGTTATACAGTCTCGTTACCATCTGAACATTCTAATGTGCAATTAAGAGAATTTAACAAGATTCAAAGGGAGGCTGGATATCTTAATGAATCATTCAAATTGATGAAGACACATTCAACCTGTGTTAGTACTTTATATTACTAATTGTAATTATACTGAGTGAGGGTCTGGGAGACAAAAAGCATCATTGTAGGAACTGAATCACCTCCACCTATTGCAGACTAGAGGGAAACCTTTCCTGAACAGTGCATGCTGTGGTTTCCTCACAAGCGAGTTCATTTTACCTTCCTATTAAGGCAATGCTGCTGGCATTAGAGGAAAGACACTTCATTAGATGCACCACATCTGACATGACTGAACAATGCTAAACAGTTACCATAAACATAAAGCAAGATTTTGCCTATTACCTTTAATTCTTCCAGTGACATAGAGAAAACCGTCCTTGTCGAGCCTTCCTAAATCTCCAGAATGCAGCCACCCATCCTCATCAAAGGCTTCTTTTGTTCTGTCTTCCATATTTAAATAACCCATGAAAACAGTCCTTCCCCAGAAACAGATTTCTCCATTGCCATCTGTATCTTTGTCCACAAGTTTCACTCTGCATCCAGGTACTGGTTTACCACAGCTATCAGAGAAGAGCAGAAAAACCTCACAAGGAGCACAGAAATATTAAACATAATACCAGTAAGATGGCTAACATGCCAAATCCCTGGAACTACTGACGTATCAGTGACTGTAAATAACACTATGCTGTAACTGCTTGACAGCTATGGAACATTCATTCAGTAGGGCAGATACTTTGGAATATCTGAGCACTTTCCAGCTGTCTGTCTTGCCCTATGCTTGCTGGCTTTTTCCCCACCTCTGTATGTTCAGGCATAAACCTACTTTTGTTTGAAGTCTTGTACTTGAAACTTATCCTGCCCTGGGCCAGTGCTAAGATACAAGTCAGATTTAGTAACTGTGTTCTGCATAAAATGCTGTAGATCACTTTCAGTACTCTTAGCATGGCATGCTATGGAGGCATGGCGTTCAGCTTCTGATCTGGAAATCACATTCAGACTCCCAAAGGCAAAATAGTGTGGCAGTGTGTTCAGACAAAATAAAGCAAGTCGCAAGATCTTTGCTGACCTTAGTAAATACTCTTTTCATAGATAAAATGAAACAGATCATATTTTTAAAAAAAGGTAACATTACCTGTGCTGCCTGTAAATATAAGGCCCAGACAGGCAATGTGGGCCTGTGGTCTCACTCATCCCATAGGCCTCATACAGGGTGATGTTCAGACCCAAGAAGAAGTACAGTGTTTCTGTATTGAGAGGAGCAGCACCAGAAAAGTGCTTCTGACAGGCAGAAAAACCCAATGCATTGCGTATTTTTGCAAGCACTAAGTAGTCTGCTAACCTTGTCCACAGCTGCTTTAGATCACTGCTGAATAAAAAACACATAAGTAAGAGCAACCTATGAAGGTTTTTAATCAAAATCAGACACAAATTTTGTTTAGAGATATATTTGCTTATGAGCGTTGGCAGAAGTTACATGAGTAAGAAGAGGTGACATTCATCCTTTTTTAATTTATTCAGTGTTTTTCATTGCTCCAGTTTTCATACCTTCACCTTTCAAGGTATCTGAATACAGCAAATACATAAAGAATCCATAAAAACAAATTGAACGTAACAAAGCTCTTGTATTCATGATTGTTTAACAGTTAAATGTGTCTTTGAGAACCTACACCACTAAAATCTGAAATTTGCAGAACCTAAGAGGCTGAATGATCAGACAAGCAAAGCACATTTGTTCCATATCATGGAAACATCTTTTGGAATCTAATTTTCTGTAAGCAATTTCATGCTTTATTGTGTCATGCTTTAAAGAACTTTGGAACAGGAAAGAATTGTGAATTAAGTTAGTATTTGACTTTATACAACATTCTTTATATAGGCAACCATATGGAGAAAAACACCAATGGTATTCAGCACAGAGATAACATACTTAAGAGCTCAGAGAATTCGCAGGGGGTGTCTCTGAGCTTTTGCATGGAGATGAGATGCTCTTAACTCACATGATGCATATCCCAAACTGTCATAAGCCAGACTGTCTGGGCTGTCCCCCACAATTTCCCCTCTCTCATAGGCATCCTCCAAATTCATGCCCTTTCCTCACACCAGTAGCTAGCACTTATACAGTCACAGGGTGCACTGATTGCTTCAGGGAACTCTCCCAGCTGAAAACTAACCTGTTCAATCCCAGACAACACAGAGCTGGGGGATGTGTTAGTGAGAGTATGTTCTCAGGGAGGATGGAGAGACACTTTTAACAGTCACTGTGTTTAAGATCACCCTACAGTGATTGATAATTACAGTCTCCCTCTTACACTATATTTGCTGTGCTGCCAGGCCAAATTTTACCCATTTACACTTAAGAGTCTCACTGAGGCTTCACAGTTTATTACAAGCAGATTGCTAATTTCATGTTGCTGGAAAGCACACTCATTGTAATACATACCTGCTTGAGCTATTTAGGTTCCTCTCTAAGTTAAGTGACATAGCCCATGACAGCATTTTCTTCTTCATAAATCCTGACTGAGCAGAAGCATCCTTTAATTTCTCCATGATCTTCTCCCATACTCGGGGAACTCCCATGTGAGATGTTGGCTGCACTTCTTTTAGTGTGTTGATCAAGCTGCCCTGTTATAATCATTAAATCATTACAAAACTTTGCGAAAGGCACATAGCAGAGATAAAGAGGTTTGGTGATGCAAACCCTGTACATTTAGTGATGTAGAACATAACAAAATACGCAGGATACAAAGAAGGACTGCCAAACCTACTTCAGTCAGACATAGGCCCTAACAAGTGCCAGGTCTGACACACTGGGGGAGGAATGTATACAAGATGGAAAATACACAGGTGATTTAGTTGCTTCTGCCTCCCTTTGCTCTAAAAGTTGCTTATACTTCTTTTGTTTCAGATGCCTACTCTTATGTCTTGAAAGAACCTTATAGATCTGGATTATATATTTTAATTGCTGTCTAGAGAATGGGATCACACATCTAATAAGCCTTGTTTTTCCACAATTCTGACAATAATTGGCTCAGTCTTCATCCTCTACAACTTTTCAAAGATCTTACTCTCTCTTTGGGTTGTTTTCTAAGGGAAGAAGTGCAACCAAGCTTAATTAAATGTAATACAAAACAAGATACCTTTAGAGCATCTGACTCCGCAAAGAAGACTTGCTCTCCCCATTTGATTCCAGTCCATAGGTCATATATCTGCGCAGCTATGTGGCTAAGTGGGAGATAGCTGACTATGAACTCCTGTTGGACCTCTGCAGGTTGCATGTCTCCTGCTTTGCTGCAATGTGCTGATGTCCAAGTTATCTGTTTGAATAAATAATAAAGCACATTATGTATGGTTTCATACAGGGGTTTCAGTTGGGGTTTTTTCTTTTTTTTTCATTTTAACACAAACTAAATGTTTTATTAATCTGTCCTCATGCTACAGCAACATAACTATGAAGAACCTGCTCACAGAAATTGCTGAAGGCAATGCACTACTGACAACACATCAGACTGTCAGTTCCCTGGGGACACACGGTCAAAAGCCAGATGACCTTCGCAGCAATACAGATGTGCAAATAACCGAAGTAAATACAGCATTTCTGCTGCCTGACTGGACTCAGAACACTAGCAACTCCCCACAGCCTAGTGACACACTGAGCTGTGCAGCCGTGGGCTGGATGGACGAGGAGTAAATTTATCTGCCCCTTCTTTTACAACTCTACTGCTGGGCATGCTTTCTATTAAACTGGCACTTTGCACCAGTGCTACATCTACAGGTGTAGATGAAAGAGAAGAATAAACACTCGGTGATCAGTGAGCTTAAAAGACAATTTAGTATCAGCAACAGGCCCATTGTCTTGTATTGATCATCACCTGGGTAAGCACTAAGGAAGATGGCAGCTGTACTCTACTCCTCTGGAAGCCTCTGGGATATTCACCACAGTGGTTCAAATATGACCCACCTCCCCCCACCCCTACCCTCTCATGAGAGGCAGCACATACCTGAATAGTTTTGAAGATGTGTTGCTTGATTTCTTAGTGAAGCTGGATGATGTTCCCCCCCCCCCCAAATTCTTCCCAATTCCCACTTTATCTCAGAACTTGCAGTTCAAGGATGCTAAATATGTCTATCTTCATTATCAGAACACAGCATATGGAAGACCCATATGTGTATATGATGGTATGAGGGGTGAGGGAAAAGAGGTACGTGTACAAAAAAACGCAACAAAAACCCACCACCAGAATGAACAACCCTACCCCCTCAAAACCCAGAAAACCCCAATCAACAAAAAGAAACAGCTCTTTCTCAGGGGAGTCTGTAATCTAAAATGGGTAGTGCAGGATACAGGAAAGAGATTATTCAAGATGCAGAGTAGAGACACAAATCACATGCAATACCTGTTACCACAGTATGTTCCTTCTAGCTCCTTTATGATAAATTAGATGGTACAAGTGTATAGTCAGCCTAAGTAACTAACTAGAGATTCTCAAGAGTGGGTTTTAAGGAGCAGCATGCTGTCAGGCCAGGCCACTCCAAGTTTGGATGGCAGCATTGGACAAGTGGCTATGGGAGACTTACACAGTAGGAAGAATGGGATGTCTTTAAGATATGGCTCTATTCATTGGTTATATTCCAAGCCTCACAGCAGACAAGCACACTCACTGCAGATCTGTGTGGGTGCACATATGACTGACTCCGCACTGGTTTTGCACATGGACAGTGGCAAACATCTTTGACTAAAGAAGGCAGCAGCACAGCTACAGGCACAGCATGCTTTCCGCTGTTTGTCAACATAAAAATAGCCTGTTTGTGATCAGCAGCCAAGAATAGTTTGGCATCTGGCATGGAAATGACACCAGACTCCTCTGAGATGGAAGAGCATAGATTTGTAATGTCAGATCAGTCTTTTTGTCTACCAAGTCCACTATGCTCTGCTTCCAGATACTACTGTACTAATTCCCTACATTTGGAGGAGTTGCTGTTCACAGTGTGCATCTCTGCAATAACTTCTATTTTATTATAAGGGGAGGGGCCACCAGCCCTTTCACAGATTCTTTCTGCATTCAGAATGATTCCCTACCACCACCTTCCGCTGCCACTCAGTCACCTTGTGAAAATTTAAATAGATGAACTCCCGAAAGAACTGTACTTCATATCTTTGCTAGCAGACATCTGTGGAAAGTCCTCCTTGCAAACAATTTTGCTTTTCTCTGGAACTGGAAATTTTCTGTTTGCAGCAATGCAGGTAGGGCTATTGTAAGTACCACCACTATGCACTGGAATTGTATTGTCCTCCAGTGACAGATGTAGAAACAAGCACACAAGTCTAGGAACACAAAACATCAAAGTAGAAAAACCACACGGCCACCCCCAATTTTAATAAAATCTGCAAATGGAGTCTGTCAGGCTGTTGTGATAGTACCTGGCTGAGGCATCTGATTTGCTTGTCTTACAATGACCTGTGACATCACCTGAGGGACTTTATGGCAATCTGTGAATTACATTTATGAATATATGCATTCAGTCTCACAAGAAATCCAGTAAATAAAAATTTCAGATTCATAAAGAAATGTTCAACTTTGTGAAGTGCTAGTTTGAATGGAATTTCATTATTTATCTTGCTTATGCTTTACTAGAAACAGCCAACTGCACTTTGAATGTTGCTTTACAGTACACTACCCATTTAAAAGCAAAGATTTCAGGATTCTAGTATGTACCCATCATTTCAAACCACAGGAGTAAATATCCTAACACGTTGCTATTTCGATGCTAAAGGAAGAGCCTAGAGTACATACATTGTCGTGACTCAGCATGGCTCCTTTGGGCTTCCCAGTTGTTCCAGAGGTGTATATCAGTACACAGCACTGATTTGGCCTTTGCGAGTTAATGATCTCATCCAAAGTACTATCAGATACATCACCTCCCAGCTCCAGAAATTCTTCCATCTAGAACATGTAACAGAAAAAACAGGCTATCAAATGGCTTCTTACAAATTGATACAGTACTGCATCTTTCCCATCTCAAGAATGGCAGAACACTTCAGTGCCTTGTTCTGAACACATATCCAAGGGAAATTTCCCCAGATCTTGTCTGTGTAAGAAACGTGGTAAGTCTAACTCAGAACTTAATGTGTGAATTGCAAACAGACTGTCAAAAATTGTATTACCACGAGTTTTTTCAACGCCTAAGAAGAGAATAGTAATACTATTCCTCTTCCAATGTGGATACTACAGGTAAGTCATGGAGGCTAAAATTCTGCTATCTCACACTGTAAGAATGATTCTGAGTCTTAGCTGAAGGAATCTGAATGCATAATTTTTAAGTAAGAGTACACTTGAGACATCTCATCTATAATTCATTGTACTCTATATAAATATAAGCAATTGGATGGAAGCTTCTTTGCAAAAGCACCATTATCTAGGGGTGTGAATGTCTGCCCAAATTATCTGCTATTTTATAGGAAACAGAGCACATGATGCTGGTCACAACTTCCATTCAGATTTGGCTTGTTCTAGAGTGAGATAAACCTTTTATGACACCAGACTTTTGTGCTCTGCAAATTGGACCAGAAGAATCCTGAACTTGATCCTTTAATATTGTATTGGTTGCTTCCAGATACTTCTATTTCACAGCCCTGATATGCTGCTAAGTGTACCATTGATTTCAATGTTAATTAAACAACCAAACTGTCAGTTTCCCATTGCAATCATGTAATTCATACTGTGCTATTTAAATGCAAGGGGCAGCACCTGCATTTTTCAATGATTTCTTGGAGCTGTATCTAGGACCACATAGCAGTAACAGGGATGAAGCAAAAGACAGCAGAAATAAAAAAGGAGAGTTTGTGCTTGAGGGTAGTTCATTGCTTCTTTCAGATCTCTGCCATTGCCACTGGGCTACTAAGTTTACAATAGCTAGCCTCTGTGGCACCTTAACTTCCTTTTCTTGGGCAGCAAGGCTGTTACAAAGATTGTTCATTAGTTCTATACTTTCTTCCAACAAACCACATCTCTGAAAAGAGAAGCAATGCACTGCACAGCTCTACAGAAAGCAGAGGATTTGTGACATTCTATCCCTTCCCCACAGAATGTGCCTGCACCAATCTCACAAGCTCCTGGAAAGTCTGGTGGTGTCAAGGATGTAATTGTTTCTGTGTCACTAGGCAGCTGTTACTGTTTTCCTGACCTTACTGGATTCTCCTACTAGAATGCATTCATCACTGTGAATCTGCTGCCTAGGCTTTGTTTACTGAACAGTACCTGCAACTGCCAGTGTTCCACCTGGTGTGAAAGGTACAAACAGTCACACACACTACTGACTTTGTATGTGCCTTCTGGAAACAGGCACTGCTCAGCAAGCTGGGGCTCTGCCCACACTGCAGCAACCACTCATTACACATTAGCTGTCAACCTGTAACACAAACCCCCTTTGTCAAATGCATCATGGGCTGGGTGGTTTGCTTTATGTCAGACCTAATGAACAACTAATTCTGCCTTTGATGACCTGATCTCTAATTTTCCCTTTAGATGACATAAACCATAGCAACTCTCAGACACTCTCACAGCTCCCCTGCTCCCCTGAAAAAATGTGCAGCACAAGACCTGAACACTGGTGTTTGCATATAGCAGTTCTCAGGCATTTAGGTTTAGGCAACTGCCTGTGGCTCAAGAATTAAGTGCTAGCACTTATTCTTTTTACTAAGCAATACAAATAGCAAGATCATCTTTGTATTAATATTTTTGAATGCACTGATATGCAAGGCATGCTCTGTACCAGTAGGTACAGTATTGGAACAATAACTGCTATTAAGTTATGTGCAAGATATGAAAAAAAAGAACAGAATACTTTTTTCTTATCAGATTATCAAGATGGCAAATACTTTAAAATATTTATATGCTGTTCACTCTTCATTAATATATTTTTCCCCAGATGAAGTTTTTCAGCCTAAAATCTGATAATCTGTAGTCCAGTTAAAATACTGGTATTTGTATTCTTATGGCTTGAGTTACTTATTTTAAGTTACATTTTCAAAATATATTGGAATAACATGTTTCCAAAAATCTGCTTTGCTTCGCATCCTTGTATTATTTAGAGGCTTGACTTCTACCACTCAGATGATCCTGGCTTTGTTCTTTTTTCTTTTATTTTTAACGTGTGATATGAACATTCTACATATACTAAGAAAATGTACTCCTCTGTGTAGTCCATAGACATTTCTCTTCACATGTTCATCAGAAATATTTGGTGCAAACAAAATGCAGCCATCATCTGTAAAAGAACAAGCATTTTTGTATTCTTGGATCCAGTGTAACTCACCACAATCCAATTTTCAGAGGCACCAGGGTATAACTTTTATTTTTAACCATTTGAGAGTACACATTTCCACCTGAAACCTATAGGTGTTTTAATAATCCAGTCAAGTTAAAAACCAGGAAAACACAATACTGACAGTTAAGCAAGATAGCTCTAATTTTAAATGTGAAGTATCAAACATGAAGTTACAGGTAAATTAAACAGAAGAAGTTGATGAAGCTTTTGAATGTTTGCTGGAACATAGCAATGCATTCTAAATGCTAGACACTCCACAGACAAAACAACAGTAGAAATTTAATCAAATAATTCTAGCTCAGTTCTAGCACTCACATACCGTATACAAATTCGGATGTCTCTCTGGAATGGAGTCCTTATATAGCACCACAGCTTTCAAGAGTGGCAAGTGATTCCAAATCTGTTGGATTTTTTTAAAGCAGATTTATTATTTATTATCCATGTCTTGTGTGGGCTTTTTTTCCCACTAAAATACTGCCAAAACTGTAATGGCTCAGCAGGCACAAAAAACCCTCCTGTTTACCTCCACCCCCAAATATTCTCCCCTAAACTCACCACCAACTAGCTCAACTGGAAGCAGGGGGAAGGAGGAGAGAACTACAGAGTTTACACAGGCTGCTCTAGAGAATCTGTTTGCAGTCCAAAGGTTTAAAAAATTGAAAAATACACCAGAAACAGCTCCTCAGCTTCCTCCACTGTAATGCACAAAAGGCTACATCGAGGAACATTGTAAGTCAAGCTAGAAGCTGTGGTTACCAACAGAGATCAAGAAAGTCCCTCAGCAAAACCAGATGTTGATGTGCTAAAAAAAGTCCTCCTTTCTTCAGGAAAAAAAGAAAAGGAAGCCATATGCACATTGTAAGAGCAAATAAAAACATGAAGCTGCAGGCTTACAGGCAGAGCAACGGCTGCTGCTTTCAATAGCTCTTTGTGTGCTTTGCATAGCCTGTAGAAAGCACTGATTTCACTGAACTCTCTGGGACCCCATGCCCCAGAGGTGCCTTTGAATCGATCACATTTTGAACTGAATCTGTGCCAATACAAAAGCAGTGGTTTGAGGGTAACCATTATGTACATATTATTAGAAGGATAGCAAATTAAATGTTATTATTTCAGCCTTGAGCTCCTCCAGAAAAAAAGGTTTCAAAAACCCCTCAGTTGCATAAAGCAGTGCTGGCCAGAGCTGTCTTTCTCTAGATAGAAATGTGTGTGAATCAAACTCAAGTACTTCAGTTTAGATTCTTTTTACATGTTCATGACGGCGTAGCCTTGCATTGTGTCAATGACACCGTAAGAAGGCTTATCTGTATGCTTTTCTAGAATACTTACAAAAATATAGCTTTCTCCAAATCACATATAAAACAAAACTATAAAATACAAAGTAATTAATGCACAACTTATAAGAAATACATTTGAAAAAAAATCAGTGGATATTTTCTCTCTAGCAGGTATATGTCTTTGGCAGAAAACTCCATCACGGAGGTACCCCGTGCTTCAGCAAATGGTGCAATTTGGTCTAAGTTTGAGGACCCATCTCCAGCCATGGGCCTCTGTCAGCATCTGACAGACAACCCTTCCCAGGGAGCTGCCTCTGCTCCTGTGCTCCTCCTCAGTTCATGCAATGGGGACCTTGCTGTCAAATTGGTCTTTCAATCTGGCACCCTTGCTGAAATCCAGTCACAGCTGCTCAAGTGTGTTGTCAAAACTTTGGCTATTCACTGAAAGAGCCTCCTTTCTCACAAAAGTCTCTCTTATGTTATCAAAGTGCAGTAAATCCAACAGCCTCAGTGGCTAATATTACAAGCAGCAAAAGATGATACCTTAGGAAGAGGAACTTCTGAACACTAATATCCTCACTATTTAAATGGGAGGTCTTTACAAGCCTGCATTGGTGTAGTCTCTTCTATTCAAGTGGACTGTGCTTTTCCAAACAGGATCAGGCAGTGACATTATAAACATGGGATCAAAATGTGTTTTTTCTCAGGTAAGTCTGCAGTGACCTGTCCAGTAAGCTCTCTGCTGGAGCTACAGACACTAAAGAGAACAGAGCAGAAAGCTACCCATGAGCTCAAGCACCAGTACTGGATTTCTAAATAAGAACACTCTCATGGAAGGTTCCACAACACAGATAGTGTCTATAATATTTGGGACTAATACAGCATCAAGAAATGAAAAAATTATGGCTTGCCAGTAACCAGCAATTCAGCCACCTCGTACCTGCATTATCTTGTCCAGTTGTTTCTGATTTTCCACAACCATGATATTGGTTTTGCTGTCAGAAGCAATGTAGTGACATGCCTCTGGAGAACTGGTTGTATATATTCCTGTGACAATCCCTCTGTATCAAAATTTTTTTAATATAAGAACATATATTTATATGCATACATGCACATATACATGCAGTTAGTATCAAAAGAAAATAATAACCAAAGATCAGATGAAAACTGAAAGAGTATGAAGACGTGGAAGCAAACAGCAACACAGCTCTCATGCTGGTTTCACATATTCAGACATGCATGAACTGCTGATTTATGCACGTTGCAAAAACTAATCTCTGAACTCTATTCCATAGAAGATGCCATAGGCTAGGATTCAGCATTTTAACCCGCTTGAGGCTACATGAGAAGCTCAGGAAGTCTCTTTTCTCTTCAAGCTGTACATACATACTGATTTGGATTTCACTGGCACAGAACAGCTTAAGTAGTAAAATCCAAACTGTATAAACAGGTATCAAGACAAAAGGAATCAGGCTACTTAATATTCAAGTTACTTCATCTACTTGAATATATCTTTATATTATGAATGTAAAACAGTGAGTCTCATCTCTTTCCCACGTCTTCCAATGATAAGATACTGTACAAAGCTTCTGCGTGACCATCACACTTAAGCTCATAGCACATAGGATCAATTTATGAGTGTCTGGTCTATTTTGGATATGAGACTTCACCAGGTCACTGAACATGCTAATCAGTTGCAATACATCTTCCAAGATATGACACCACATACTGATTTGCTACACTTCCAGACCTAGAAAAACAGAAATCCCCAAATCCCCCTCAAAAAAATCAACCACCTTCCAAAAAATCTTACCCCGCAAAAACAGCTCCAACAGCTGAGATGAACCATTCTGGAGAATTAAATCCAAGGATTGCTACCGTGTGGAATCGTTCAAGACCAAGCTTAAAAACAATAAGCATAAGGTTATATGACATAGGCACACTGGCCAGAAACACATGTACAAATATAAACCATGGAAATTTTTGATTTATTATCGCAGTATTGACAAGGCATGTCCATGCACATCTCTGTTTTGGTATCCATGGCAAAACTGGTATTTATCAGCATTAACAAGATGTAAATTTTCCACTACCTTTCCAGTCTGGTTGAGCTCTGCTGCCCAGAAAGGCCTGAAAACCAGAACACCTTAATGTGAACAAGAGTATAATGAGCACTAATATTAGACTATGTTTAGAATGTTTTAAAAGGTGCCTTTATCGCACCAAATTCATGATAGTGCTGCTTTCCCTTATTTTTCTTTTTTTTACTCTGAAAGCCTCATGCTGAGCTCTGTACCCCTGTCCCAGTGAGACAGGGCAACACAGCAGCTCTTCACTTGCAGTCAAGCTCCCCTGACAGCAGTGTTGCCTCTGTGATAACAGATCTTCTGTTATCGCCCATTTTCTTCATTATTATTTCAATAAAGAATATGACTACTGATCTTCAGGTAATGGAATAAGCCTCTTATATTATGGCTTTGGGGTTTGTTTTTTTTTCATTTATTTATTTGGGGTTTTTTAAAGGACACAAAGGCAGAAAAGGAATTGGTTTTGCTTCCTGTACCTACCTTCAGAAAGCTCTTGGCTGCTTTCCTGGCGAGGCAATAATACTCTGAAAAAGTTATTCTCTCCCACTTTCCATTCTTTTTGCTGGCCAAAGCATTAAGGGATCCATATTTTATCAGACTTTCCTTGAACATCTGATGAACTGTTACGGGAGTCTGTGGACATGAGTTATCTATTCTCAGTCTGACTCTGTCATCAGCAAAGGAAGTCCACAGAGACTCTGAAAGGTAAAGCACTATAGTCAATGTATTCTGTCACTGAAGAATACCATGTGACTGTGTCCCAGAAGACAAGAAGATTGCATACAGACCGCAGAACTAAGTACAACTCTGGCACCTCCCACCTTTTGAGAGAAGGGCTTTCCAGTTTTCTCACTATCAAGCATACCATGTAGAAAGAGAAATCTTTATTTCCTACACTTTGTTCTGCATCTTGAATAAAAGTGCCACCACATAGAGTTATGTTGATCTTCTGTGTGTTAAAGGCACACCACCAATTCCAGAAGCATCTGTTTGCCCATGCTCAGCTCTGTACTACCCCTTGTGCTAATGAAGCAGCCAGTGAATCACAAGGCCACAGAGATCTGAAAGATCTGAAACCCCTGTCCCTGTTCAGTATTCAAGCTCCTTTTGCTTGTTATAACTCTTCCCTCCCTCCTTCCCCTCCAGCTATTCTCCCTCATCCTGTCCCTATTCCCCACTACTTCCCACAGGCTTTTTTCCCTGGTCATCCCATGTTCTAACATATATACCCACTCCACTCACTCCTGTCTTGCCCTGTTTCCATGTCATTTTTCATCTTCTGTTCTTGTCTTCCTACCATCCACTTTTTTCTCCCTGTATTTTTCCTCCCCTTCCTTGATAGGACACAGACACAGAGCATGAACAAAAGTCACTTGGCTCTCATTCCTGGTGCCAAGGACTGGGGCAGTCCCTGGCATTCACGAGAAATGTCTGTCTCAAAGACTACTTGGCTCTTGCAAACCCAGCAAGAGACCGAGTAGAAATACACTCCTTTGATAACCTAGGGGATACTAAGCCGGCAAAATTCAGGTGAATTCACACAAGGAAAGCACAAACCTTCCCGCAGTCCCCTGTCAAACAGTTTCAATACTTCTGAACTAAACAGTACAAGAACATTTAAAGAACAACATTTTTTTCTGTTAGATTTACTTTCATAAATGAAGGAATATATTTAGGATAAACATAAATATATATATATATATATTCCACAGTGAGCTGGTGAAAAAAATTCAGACCAAACCACTTAGGTTTCTCAGAATTAAGAATAACAGAAAATAGGACTTTTTGAAGTTCCTGATACATGTTAATAAGCATGACTGTCTTTTACTACATTTGTGAAAGCAAAAACTGTAAAGAAAGCTCAGCTAGTATCTGTATGGTTTCCTGGTACCTCAGTGGCTGAAAAAAGTTCTGGAGTGTTCAAAGTCTAACATGCATCACATCCTCCAAATGCTATTCCTCTAGTTGCTTCAGGGAGGGCCTAGAAACTACCTCTCTGCACATTTCTGGCAATATACGTACATACCAGCCATAGGTGGATCCACACAAGTGCTTCAGAACACACCTGCAGCCTCCCTCAAGTCAGGCTTGCAATCTGCACAGACCACCAGAGGCACAGCAAGCTATTGAAAGCCCACAAACACTATGTTCCACTCATGCTCCTGGTTGGCAGAGATTTGCATTCATTCTCTTGATAAACAGAAGGTACTAATGGCAGCAATAAATACAAACACAGCTGCTTCATCTCCATGTCCCTTCATTTTCTCATGTGAAAATTGCATATGATTTTCAAAACATAGGTGTGGAGCTTTGATTAGGTCAGTGGAGGAAGGGCATCATAAAGCCTGACAGTTTAGAAAATAAGGAGCTACGAAGGACTTTAAGTAACAGACAGACTTTATCAAAGTGTAAACAGTAGCACCCAATAAATATTTTGTGAGTCATGGAGGAAAAGCAGGTGTTTCTGCACTTAACCTCAATGCTGGTGTGAAAAGGATGAAAGGTAAGACCTGTCAGAGACAAAAGGCATTGTTAATCCAAATGCTTATTTTCTGCAGTGACACCAAAGCCCAGACGTAAAACTCTAGAGACAGACGTTCTGGATTCTAAAGCAATGAAAGTGGCAGGGATTGCAGATGTGCTTGGGCACAGATGGGTGACTGTTCTGTTGAAAACAAAATCATACCATGCAGAGCTAAAATACATCATTCTGGTTCAGATACTACAAAAAATGCATTTACTAAAGAGTATCTCTCTTCAAGGGAACTGAAAATATTGGCAGTATTCCCACAGTAACATTAGAAAAGTCGCATAATTACTATCTCTCCAGACATACAGCAGATAAAAGAATAGCTCCCATAGAAGAGTGAAAAAATCAATTGACTCATTGAAATATCCATACATGGAAACCAAAAATGTACTTGGAAACTGGGTTTCCTTTTGCTTCTCATTGTGCAGCTTTTTTCCAGTGTCAAAGAGCTGGTTTTGATTCATACCAAAGCCTAAGAGTAGAATCAGTTTCAGAGACTGTGCATCACCTTATTAATGCACAAGATACAGTGCAAATGAATATAAACTTGAATGCCCATTTAGTGCCTGCTTTCGCACGCATTTGCAGGCAGAACTTAAACCAGTTCTGAAATCTAGATAATTAGCTAAATAATTCTGAAAGTCTAATTGGTCTGTCCCATAGAGTTAGTAAAAACAGCGGAACATAGACAATATAATCTTTTGTCAGTTTGCAGAGGGGTTTTGAGCAGAGGGCTCATTCTTCTCAGAAGGAGCCTGGGAAGGAATGCTTGGTGTGGCTAAATACTGAATGGGTCAATTACAACTTTGGCAAAGGCAAAATAGGTGCTCTGCCTTGATAGCATCTGAAAGTTGAACTGCAATGTCCAGGCTGGAAATTAACTCAGTACCTCCTGAAACAAGAGTGGAGATCAGAATGAAAACCCTTTAAATACACTATCAGCATTGGTACACTATACAATTGTAGGTTTACAGAGACCACAAAGTAAAAAAACAAACAGCATTCCAGCTCAAAGTACTTGATACCACTGAAAGTTCCCTATATGCAAGCCAGGAGTAGTATTTGTTCTTACCTTTCTTTCAGTAACTCCTCCTACTTGCATTATACTTTGCACCCAAAATGCTTTTTCATTCACTAATATGTGACCTTGGCTCATGTCGTTCATGAATTCACTGAAAGTCAGAGACGGTGAGAAAAGATTTCCTCTTAAAGAAGGTTATATTGTCAGATAAAACAAAAAGAGCAGAGGTTTTATTCAGATAGGTCCTCTTGACTGTCATACTTTGAGCCTCATGAAGTACCTTTTTTCCCGTATCATTCTCCTCCAAGGCCAAATTTCATGATCAGACTACATTTTCCATGTTTCACTGTCTTCACTACTGAAGGAAGAGATGGCTTGGAGTAGTTTCATGCATGTAGTTATAACAGGATGACTGTACTACAGTTTGTCTTGGGAACTTCCCTAAGGAAAGCTGATCTAAATTCTTGGAGTTTAGCTGGGCAATTTTTCCACTAAAGTGTAAATTTTCAACAAGAAACTTTACAGGAGAAAAAAAGTAGTTAAGAACCACTTAAAAAACACACTGAAAGTTCTCAACTGATCTTTTACAACAGAATCCTAAATTTATGAACCATCTACATGTACATAGTGATTAATAAAAGTACATTTGTTACTCAAATATTTTCTACCAAGTCTGAAGTGATACACAACATAAAAACATTACAATTTTCATATTTTTACCAGCCAGTTTATTCCTTCCACCATGTATGACAGAACACTTCTGACATGGTATAGGCTGTCTTTTCCAGCCCAGATACAAAAAAACCCTAAACAGACAAGCAAATAGCAAGTCCATATATTTTTTTTCATGCACAGTCAGTCTGGCTGAAACTGCTCTACCTCTGGGATGTATGAAGGAGACTGTGTACTAGTTAGGAGAAAAAGAGAAGAGAAATACACCAATCCTACAGTTTAATGTAATTAATGAAACCTTCTGTCTGTTTGCTACTTGACCTGCAAGTATTCTGGTGACTGCCAGAAAGGATTTGAGAATGCAAATGAATTCTGATGTTTATGGAAGAACAGCTCTGAAAGCCATATAAAACACAAAAGAACTAAGGTCACCTTTCAGACAGGTAAACAAACAGGCTGATTGCGCAATGGCCCTGCTGCATGACCTGAGTAACTCCAAGTGATATTCCATAGATGTGCCCTGAGGAGTAGGAACCAAACCAACAATTTAACTTCTGCTCTAAACTGGATCAGATTTAACTCGCAAAACAGTGTCTTGATTACATGCCAGTTGCTGCAAAACATCACTCTGCCCTGATGATGAGAGAAGGAATTCAGCTCTTTGCTGGAGGCGTTCCTGACACAGTTTTCATCCCAGATTCCACAGCTATGATGCCATCACGTTATGCTGACAACACAAAAACATCATTCCTCCTCTCACCCACTATGTTTTTACTTTTCTTCAAGATGTCTCTTGCCCTGTAAGCTGCTTTTTAGTAAAAGCTGGAGCTGAGTACACACAGGTTGGAGTCTGAGAGCTTTGCATCTGTATCAAACTTCCCCTTGTGCCAATGAACAGATTAAACCAAAGTACAGAACTCTGGAATTTCAAGCAAACCTGGAAGTATGAGTCAGACTATATACGTAGCAACTCTTTTAATAAAACACAGAAAACCAGTTTCCTGTTGCTTGTCTTGCCCCAAGCCAGGGGAGGAGAAGGGTTTTCTGCTGTATTATCAATTTTCCACAATAAGCATGTAATTTTACACTCTCAAATAGAAAAGACCAAATAAATAGAGGAAATCTTTTTAAGTTAGCCAAAACACACAAAAGTATTTCAGTTCGTGGAAACTTTTACTTCTTCCATTGGAGGAGGAGGGAACACTTGTGAATTGAAATAAAATATTCTGCTCTTCACATCAGTAAACTTGTCCATGTAGGGACCAGAGAAATAAAATATCCTCCAAAGAATGCCTCTACAAACTGACATGGAGGGAGTGGTGCATCAGGACGAGCACAAAATAAGCTTCATAACAATACTGACGCTTCTAAAACTGATTACAATGCACAAAAATGGAAGTCTGTGGAGGGTGTAATCAGGAACAAACATCACTATAGAAACATTGTCCAGGCATGCAGGAATGGAAACTCAAAACTCAGAATTGAAACTGCTGAGTGATGTGAAGAGCCGCAAGATGGGCTTCTACAGGTACACTGGCAGACAAAAGAACCAACAATTGGATATTATGGGCAACTTACTGACATAGGATGTTCAAAAGGCCAATGGACTCAGTACCTTCTTGACCTTGGTATTTACTGGTAAGACCAGGCTTCCTAGGTTTCCATGCCCAGTGACAGGTGAGACCTACAGCAGCAGCAGCAGATCAAAGTAGGGACCACTAACTCAAAGGGGACACATACAAAACTTGTTGGGCCCAGATGGGATGCTTCAGAGTGGACACTGAGAAACCAGGTCAAAGCCATCGTAAGGCTGCTCTCTGTCACCTTTGAGAAAGCACAACAAACTGGTAAGGTCCCTGCAACAGGAAAAAATGCAAATGTCACACCTGTCTTCAAAAAGTAGAAGAAAGAGGATTCAGATAACTAAAGGCCAATCAGAACCATCTCAGACTGTGGAAAGGCTATAGAACAAACTCTCCTAGAAATCATTTTGAGCTATTAAATGGTGACTGAAACCAGACAGAATGGACAGACTTGATTTGGCCTTGGTAAATCTAACCCAACTGCCTTCCATGATGAGTTGACCGGCTCTGGCATAGTGAGAGCAGTGGCATGTTGTTTACTTTACTTTTAACAAGTCCTTTGGCAAGGTTCACGTAGGCCAGCATCCTCAGAAGGTTTGAACCAGATGTAGTTGGAGGACTAAGTAGATAAAAAAATGGCAGGATAACTAATCCTCAAGACTTGCCTGGGACAAGAGAGAGATCCTGACAAAATGATGCAAGCCCAGAAGAGGAACTCCCAGGCAATCAGGGGCCTGGAGCACAGCATATATGAGAAGCCCCTACAGGAACCGGGTTCCTTCCATCTGGAGAACATAAAGAAGGAATCTACCTGCAGTCTGACACAGACCACAGCGGGGGCTACAAAGAAAACAGTCTTCTCAGAGGCACACAGCAGAAGAACAAGAGGCAATAGGCACGAGCTGCAGAAAGGAAAATTCTTGCTGGATAAAGAAATAAAATATCACAATGTAGATGACTCAGCCTAGGAAGAGGGACTAAGAGGCTGTGGAATTTTCATCCCAGGAAGTTTTCAAAACTCAGCTAAACAAAGACACAAGTCCTCCTATAAGTAAAAAGATGGACTAGTTTCCCCTTTTCCAAAATAAATTATTTTGTGATTCCATCAGTATAAAACCAGCATGAATGATTTCTCCTAACTTCACATTGATTTTAAGTCAATATAATGCCTGCTGCCAAATGTAAGGGTACTCTGAATCTACATATGCATTAGAAAACCCCAAATCTGGCCTGCTTCCACAAGAATGAGCTTTTATATGGTGGCAGAAAAGAATGGGGGAAAAGTCCAGAACATTCTGCCATGCTCATTAAATAAATTTACTCCCAGTATTGCAGATTGCATCAATTATAAAGTGAGAAAGACATTTCTGCACAGCTAGAAAACATTAGAGTCTTCTTTTCTCTTTATATACAATGTAGATCCACTGCAATTAGACACTGAACTTCCTTCTTTTGGGAAGAAGTTTTAGACTTTCAGCCTTGACTTTACCACTCAGTATCTGTGTAGCATTGTGATGCTTCCAAGTCAAACACTGCTTCTCATTTAAATGGGTAACGAGTAGTGCCACAGATTCCCGAAGTCAAATACAAGATGAAGTCAAACATATTGTAAGCTTCTGATTCATCAGCTTAGAAACATTCACACCAATAAAGGAACTTCTTAATTAAAATGGGTGAGGTGTGACTTGAGTTTGCAGGAAAATTATGATGGAATAGCTGGAATGGTTTCTATCCTCAGTTGTTCACCTCACCTTTCTGGCAGAGGCTGTGGTCATCTCTGCAGGAGTGACTAAATGGCATACGCATTCTTTCCTGAGCAGTGGTTTACAGCCCAGCATATTTCTCTGAACTACAGCCAGCCGCAGCTTCTGGGAGAGAAGCAGGGTAGGTAGCTGACAGCAGTAACCAGTGTCCCAGATAAATTCTTAGAAAACTGTTGCGATGGAGAGACGGGACGCAGCTCGATGCAAGCAAGATGTCCATTTATTGTTGTTTTTCACAGATCCTTATAGTTCTCTTGGCTTAGCATGTTCTCTGCCCATTGGCTTATTCTATACATTAGGTGTGCACCAATTGGTTAACCTAAGGCACAACAACTTGTTACGTGCCTTCTACCTCAGCAACATCCCAGCAACTTCCTAACTCCTGACTGGTGAGCCAGCACGCAGGGGCTTTCTGTTCAAGGTCCCATCTCCACACCTACTCCTCCTAAGGCCCTCGGGCAACAAGTCCTAACACATCCCCTGACTAGCCCTGACATGCTGGAGCCTTGCTGAAAGCAGCCAGGCCACTCCCCACAGAAAACTAGGTCAGAGCCTTCATGAACACACAAGAAACTCCTCTGCAGAATCAGTGTTTTGATAATAATCTACACACAGAACACATGTCTCAAATAGTTCAATAAAATACCCTGAAAATGTGAAAACAGGAGTTAGTTGTCACCTTTATCCAACCAAATTTATTTCCTGCTTACTGGAAGATCAAAAAGCATACAGCTAGCAGTCCAATTCTTGGAAAGAATCCTATTGTGTATCAAAGAACTACCTTCCAAAAAATAAACATATGTCCATCCATATCAAGTCTGAATGCAAGATTCCTACATAGATCTGTTATTTATGTGGTCATTGCTCCAGTTGTCTCCTAGAACAAATACTCTGTTTAAATGAGCACATTTAGATACCAGGAGCAGCCTTACCAGGGCAACATGGAGCCCCCTCAGGCCTGCAAACCTTCCAAAGAACCTCAGAAAGTTCTGCTAGAAAGTCTCCTTTAAGTAACACATTTAGGTAGGTAATTTACCACTGCAATTGGTTTAAATGACACTAGTATGCACATGCTGTAATGCAACACAGAACTGCTGAAATGGCAGATACTCCTTTAAAGTCTCTCGTTACTACATTGGCTGTGATGCCAAAGGTAACATAACAATTTGTATGATTTTCAATGGGATCAGGCTATTTTGCATTTTTATCTAGCCATCATCTCAAATACAGACAAAAACTGTATCAGTTTCCAAAATCACAGACAGCTCCTGAAAATTTTTCAGCTGCCCTGACTCATTTCAGTTTTATTTAAATTTTGTCTCTCCTTATTCCAGGCCTGAAAAATTGTCAGTCATAACCTGCTAGAATAAACATAAAAATTGCCTTCAAAAAAATAACTCTAAAAAAGCTCAAATTTCAAGGATCATCTTTGATCAGCTTACCTGCTGGTTCTATGCCTTCATCCTGTGTCTCCTCCAAACGAGGCAGTGAATCTATGCAGACAGTCTGTGCATCTGTAAAAGTTCTGAGAGAAAATATAACTATTTAAAAGTTATCCAGGAGTGCTAGTAGGATCCACTACAATCAACATACAACATATAAAAGGGTAAACAAAAACACAGCTGGCAAGCACTTTGAAATACAAACAGGTGGAAATAAAAGCTCAGAGGAACAAAGAATATTTTGACTCTGTTGCAAACTCCACTACAACCCAGTTAAACAGGGAAATGCCTTCACTCTAAAGATGACATTCTTTATTTCATATATCTGGTTTCAACATCATGGAATGTACCAGATGAAGATGCTAACTTTGAATCTCGATAGAGAGGCCATGAACCATGTAAGTATGAAGAATGAGTTATCAATTTTAGCACATGGATTAAATTAACCTTTCTTTGCTTAAACTAACCAAAAGTTAAAGCACAAATACAAACTCGAACCCAAAAAGTCTGTGACAGACTACAAAAAAATTACACAAGCAAAATACCTAAATAATGAAGCATTTAGACTGCATACAGCAGTGCACTGCAGATTATTCATTAATGGCAGCACAAAGATTTTTAATTTATCTCATTTCATTTCATACAGAAGTGGTGGGAATCAGCAGCCTTCAGAGGCCAGGAACAACTTAGGATTTCCTTCAGACCCTCTCCATAGGTACAACAGAAGAGTCCTGAGTGAAGCTCAGAAAGTCCTTCCCTTCCACAGTGTAATAAATTAACTCAAAATGTAGACAAATAGTCAAAATTATACCCTTCCAGCTTTCAAATAACTCCAAAAGAAGTTTTTTACACAGCAGCGTCAGGTAGCAAACAGCAGTACCAAATACTACGTCAGATGCTATTTCCTATCTCATATTAACCAGTACACTTGTAAAGTACTTATACATGGGACACTCCAAGAATTTATTACTGTTATTCACATTGAAATCATACTTTAAAAGAGCCTTAACCAAGTTGGATCCCTTTCAGAAGAATTCAGCAGACTTTGTAACTCTTCACCTATTAGAAGTGACAATCAGAGTCCATTTCTACCCTTGCTCCCACGCCGCAGATTCCCATGTCTCAGAGCAGAGGCACAGGTCACAAAAGCAGCTTATAAAACACTTAATAGTTCTTGAATTTTTGCCTATTTTAAATAAAAACTACATTATCTCCTGAATAATAAAGCTTGTAAAATAATAAACAATTAAAAAAACTCAAATAAAACAAAGTCTAAAGATAATGGAACATTAGTTCGGATGAAAACAAATAGCACGAAAGCCTTCAGAAGAAAACAGCTCTGATTAGCAATGTATCAGAAGAGCCTCCTTTGAGGCTACTCAAAACTTTAGTAAACATCATGACTTTTCCCAGATTCATATCTCTTTAGTTTGCTTTATTCTCATTTGTTACAGGATACTGATTCAGTTTATATTATGTTCTCATCATAGAAAAATAACCAACCAACAAGTCTGAACTTCTGGATTTCCTCTGGCAAAGCTTCAACATGTGAAAGTCGTATGACGAGCTCTATGCATCCAGTATCTTCAGGAGTGTTAAAGTTGGTAATGTTGTATGCGGTGTAGTTGTTATCTGCCTCTGTGGATTAAGCAGCCCATTTGAGATTTGGGTATTTTTTGCCCTGAAAGTACAATTATGACATTTTCACTTCTAACAACGATTTCTGTGTGTATCCAGAACCACTCCTTCTGAGCAAAAGAATGTGGTTTTGATGTCTTTATTTTTACCTTCTGTTAGGAGCTATTCCTTTAAAAATTTAATAAAGATCCAAGAACGGTTAGGTTATCTGGAATTGTTCGAGGACCGAACTGAGCAGAATTCAGTGCGACTGCCTAATCAAGAGCTTACTGAGAATACTGCAGCAAGGAGGAAACATACTGCACAACTACGGTTTGGTGGTGAGATGCCTCAGCAAAACCAAAATACTTTGGAAATCTGGACTTTGGCTTCTAAATTTTTTATAAAGGCTGAAGGTCTGCATAAATTATTCAGTGTTATTAGTGCAGGGCCAGCATTTTGCAAAATCCAAATACCAGTTTAAAAGTGGATTTTCTACATCTGATTTTTGCATTGAAAGTTTACATTTCCAAAGTTAATACACAAAAACCACACACATGCAGGATTTAACAGCAGAGGTCATTTGAACAAGTCAGTTAGAACAAACTGAGTTCATGCTTCAAAACGTTGGCCAGCTAGAACTAAACGAAGCGTACTTCTGTATAACTCCATTAGCAGGAGTGGATTTTGGATGATAGTGTTGCCCGAGGTAAGCTGGGATTTAACATCAAGGTACCATTCTAGCCAATATCACCTCATCTATCGCCTAAATTCAATGCACGCACACACACGCTTCACCGGAGATGGAGCCACAGAATGCTCAGGCTGACTGACTTACCCAGAGGTGTGGGGCAAAGTCTAACGGCGCACAACCCAGCTGCAGCTACCACTGCCCTGTGCCAGGTAGATGGTATTTCATACTGAAGCACATCAGGTCAATCTAGAAAGCAAGAATCTGAACATTCTCTATACTGGACTGACAAAGGGAAAGCTTCCTGTCATTCTGCGTTTCCATGATTGTAACAGCTCTATAGTGAGATTGATCTTCGCAAACCAGTGCAAGGAAGGTGTGTGCAAGTTAGAGTGACGACTGATGTAACTGACAGCCCTTCCTGCTAGGGATGAGTCGCCAGAAGCAAAGCATCCAATCTGGATTTGCCAGCATAGCAATCGCTGTTTTGAACGAAGTGTATTCAATAGCAAATAATGAGTACAGCATAATTTCTTATTGTAACTTACAGAAACCAAATGCCACAGCTAAACCTCTCCACTTTTAGCAGTACAAAATGGCAGCGCTCTATTGCTACAGTTACACACTAGCAAAACTGTCTGTTCTGTTACTATACCGATGCTGAGTGATTAATGGTGCTGCTTACTGTGATGCTAATTTCCACAATTTTTTTTGTTTGTTTCAAGAGACTTTGGAATTAGCCTTTTCCTTCCACAGGCTCTATATTTCCTTTTCTGGTAATCAGAATTTCTGCTTACATCTCATACTCTAAGTGAAATACAGTCAGATATTTGCTGTGCTTTCCTCATAGTAAAATCTTGTGAAAATACTAACAGTAAAACTGAAGAGAATCTATGAAGTCAGTCTTTAATATGACAATTATTTCTATGGAGAAAATGTTTTACAGAAATTCTCACTTGAATAAGCCTTATGGGATACACGGGTTGTCCTGTACAATTAGATTTGAATATTTTCTCTCAAATTTAAAAACTAGGATATTTATGTTCTAGGGTACAATACATTTTGGCCTTAATTCTGCAGAATGATTTCTAACATCACAAATTGCACCCAGAGAATACGAACACTTTCACAGCAGTCAGAGTATAATGAAATTTAAGGAGAGGCTATTAATTAAACAATTACGTATAGTAGCAAATAAAAAGGTATCTCATAACCTTTTTGTATTCCTATTCCTTATCACTGTTGTTCAATTCCTGTAACCTTGTCAATGTTAAATTTTTACCAGTTGGTTCTCTACAGGGGCTATTAAAATTTAGAAAAATAAACCAGCTTTCTATAAACTTGCAAAAATAAGCAGTTCGTCAAATATGCAAACTGCTAATTCATTATTCAGGACAAGCTATTCCTCTAGACTTCAGGACTATGATATTTACTCATAATCCTTTACACATGTATTGCAAGTCAAAGTGCTTTTAAGTCTGGAAATGCTATTGACAACTGTTTAAAAAGAAGACTTAAACATTTTTTGCAATTAAACCAGTCAGTAGTTCAGACTTCACATTCACCCAAAAGACATATTCTTGGCTTCCATACCGATGTTGTCCCAATTCACAAAGCAGATACCATCTCCTCCTCCCTTTCTTGCTATTTTTATTGCAGGGGTTCTCCTATTACACAGCTTCTACACTCCCACCTTGTTCCTGGATAATGCTGTACTGTATCTGTGAGCTCATCATATCGTGAAAATATTTTTATCAATTATTTCTATTCTGGTTTAATGTATGAGAAGTATTCACTGTTGAAGTTACTGCATTCATCATATGCATTACCAGATAAACTGAGGCTTATGCAGTGCCTAATTTTATAAAACCAGTATGTTCGAGGTGCAAAGCTCTGGCTATGATGAACAATGTTACTGTAGTTCAGGTCCACTTCCAAGGCTTTTATTATAAAACTACTGCACGATTTTGTCCCTTCAAAATAAATTTTCCTGGAGATTGTCTGCAACAACGAACACAGCCAGTAACGAGGGAATGCTCAGTTACAGTGCTGCTGAGTGCATATAATTTCTCTGTCACTTAAATGCTTTTCCCAAAAAGCCATCCCTTTTAGCTTCTCCTGGGAGTGCTCCCATAGCACTATTTCCAAACTCAGTGGCTCTTAGGAAGGCTCACTTGCGTTTTGCCCACACTGTGATGATCCTAAGCAGTGCAACTCCTTCCTGCGCTTCAGTGCTCCTCAGAGCATATAAATGAGAAGCTCACCTACCACCAGGCTACATTCAAGTGGTAGTAGGCATGTTACTTCATATTTCTTACAACACAGTCTCCACCTTATAACTGAAACTCCTTTCTCTGCTTGCCTTGCCCAAAGAAATATTTTGCAAAATGCAAGTGTTTATCTTAGGGAGCAATGTGTGCAGATCCCCATTTGCACAAATACTTTCTTCTCAAACATTTTTGTTGAAGTGGCTTTCCTAACTATTAAAAACTAATTTTATTTAATACACAGAAAATAGGCTGAAGTGGAAAATATGCATGTTTTTCAAGACAGAACTTTTTCATAAATTTTGTTTTCATCTTTCACTGCTTGCTTCTCCTGAGGATGACTTGGTGAATTCCTTATCTAAACTCCTGCAGCTTGGTTGTTTGATTATTTAAATAATCCATAATAAAGTGGATGATAAAACATCCTTCTTCCAATCAGTGTCCATCTTTTGCTGTTTCATTCCTGGTGACAAATATTTAGCTCAGTTCCAACAGTGAGAAATCCGCACCCCCACACAAGCTTTTGTTGCATGTTCTCCAGGATGACCCAGTTACATATATTTCACCAGCCTTTATCTACACTAGAGCTGCTTTGGGGAGTATGTTTTGGGTCTACACCTGCACATTCTTAAGAACTTTCCATTGGGTGTTACACATTTTCAACAGCTCCTTGGGGCATTTGAATTAAGAATGAATCATTAAATATTCATCTAACAATTCTTCTGGCAGAAAAAAAGCAATGGTTTACATTAACTATGGGTACCTCTGGAAACTGTAATGATTCCGGCACTTTGCCTAGGAACTTCAGAAGCTAACTATCTTCATCTGGATCCCATTCATGAGTAATCTTTTCCTCATTCCCCATGCACCCTGCAAGAGCCAAATGCAGTATTTTAAGAGAGCTCTGGGGACAGGCTGTGGGAGTGAGTTCAAGACAATAAATTTAGAATCACACATCTGTCCTAGAGTTCTAGACAAAGACACTAAGTCACTCCGACTTAAACCAACATAGCGCCAAAGCTTTGATTAGCTCAGCAGCTAAATAGAAATCTGTGACTGGCACACAAATAGCCAAGTGGCAAACACTGCACCTCCAGACTCTGAGGAGTTATCAGTTGGTACCTAAGACATACTGAAGATATTTTCTCATTTTTACGGCGTAAGGGAAAAAACCCACATTAATGACATACAACATTAGTTCTTTAAACCCCCATTTTCTATTACACACAAATTCTTCCTATAATAAGGAATAGAGAGTCACAGGAAGTCCTCGTGGTCCTTTGCAGGACATTGCTGTCTATTGTGACTAACTATCTTATTTACTAATTGCTCCTCTATTCAAATGAGGGCAATATTAAAATATATTACTTATTAATTCTATCTAAAATTTCCCTTCGGCCTCATAGAACAGGTTAGATTTAGCTGTTAATAGGTTTGCATGCCCTCATGAGAGTTAAAAAGGGGGCCAGGGATCAGCCAGGGTATGTTCCTACTCTTGCAAAAAGGGTCAGCTGATTCGACAATCAGTTTGTTCTTCACAATTCACAGAAGCCAGTCTTTCTCAGATTACTCATATAACTTCTTCTCTCACAAAGGTATATTTAAGAGCAAAACAAATATTTATAAAGAACAAAGTACTAAACATAACAGCTGAGACCTATTTTACCATGTATCACAGTTGGCACACGCTTCCTAGTAAAACCTACCTCTTTACTTGCAAAAAATAGAACTAAAGCATTTTTTCCTCTTGCTAGGAGTAAATATCCTCAAAAATCAGGTCATTTATTTTGGTGAGCAGAGCAGTTTTACAGATATCTGATAACCATAAAGTTGAATGGGAAGAAATGAACAATGTAACCATTCTTTTTCATTCCTTCCCAAAAAAAGGCTCTATTCAGCCACTGGGACCTTACTACAACCATTCCCTGACCTTGGTCTGGCTCTGTTCTCCCCTGCACAGCAAAAACCCAGAAATCTTCTGGTAGCTGTCTCTATACGGCTATTTGCAGGGAGCACAGCAAAGTTAGGTCACACAGAACTCATTATTTCATCTCTTCATTTTTTAGGGCACACTGATTAAATTTCAGAATCATAAAAGGCCTTTTTTTTACTTCTTACCATTTTGCTATTTTCTTTGTCTACTCCTTTCTACCTGCAATCCTACTTCCAGCACACAAGAAAAGGAATATAAGTTTGCTACCTAACTTCAAACCACACCAGGTAAACAACACTTTTTAACAGAACAACACACTGACTTCTTCAAACAAATAACAGAAGTTTTATGCTGAGGGCTCAGAATGCATCAAAAGCATTTGGAGGTCTAGTGCCTGTGATAGTCTTTCACTAGAAATTCAGAAACAAACCAAATGCCAAACAACTGCTTAATACAAGAAATTTAAATTTCATGTTTGCAGTGTATGCAAACCACCATGTATTTTTAAATTCTCTTTTAGCTTTTTTTAATGAAGAAACTTTTTTTTTCTTTTTGCTTAAGCATGTCACCAATAGAAGCATGCATGGACTAAAATAGAGGCCTTATTACTAATTTAGCAAAGCCCTACCTTTCACGAGCCAGTGTGTACATATACCTACACTGATTGCAAGTCAAATAGTGTTTTATGGTCTTTGGAGAGATGAAACAAAAAATTATAATTCTTGCATTAACCGCATTAGGACTCCAGAAGCAACAACACCACATTCAAAAGTTTTCAAATATTTCTTAAACTTCTTTCCGTTTCAAAAACCTTTTCAGATTGCTCCTAATGATTCTTATCCGGGATTACAAAGCCCAGAACAGAAGAAACCATTATGACAGAAATTATCCCAACAATCCTTTAGTTGAAAATGTCAAGCAAATCTTCCAAGAGACGTAACACGCAAGTTGTTCCCTAAACAAATGTGAAATCAGATTTAACTTAACAGAAGAGTAAGCACCACACAATAGTTCAGACTCTGGGAATGGATAACGAGTACTTAGCAATACTGACAAACAATCAGAAGGTAAAATATTTCCCATGAGATGTATCGTACTATTCTTAAAATAAGTATTTCCAAAAACTCTAGAGATGAGGAGCTTTCTCTAACGGCAGACACCATTTCAGCAACAGAGCAACAGGAAAAAAAAAGAATGTTTTCCTTATGTGCTGCTTAGGACAGAAAGAAGACAGCAGCCACTAGGATTATCTTACATGTAAAAGGTAATGAAAACATTAAAACAAACTCCTCTAAAACTCACTTCCCCACTCCCATCTCTAAGTGATAGGTTACCTGGTTAAATTCTGTTGCCTTTGATGGAAAGAAGATGCTCTTTCACAAGGATCAATTATCATCTAAGGATTACTCCCCCAAATCCAGAAGGGAAGAGGGACCTAACTGTGGCTAGGGTATTTTTTTAAAGTCCATTCCAAGTAGACTATATGCATTTTAAGACATGCAGAGCAACCACTACTGAACTTCTAGAGTCTTTAGTGCTGCTCTTACCATGACACAGGAAGAGATGGCACAGGAGCACTCACTGTTGGTTTTTTTCTTCTTGACTATCTGAACTTTGCTATTTTCTGTTGTTTGAGAATGCCTGTAATCTCACCACATGGTAGAAAAGCCATTGATCATTGAATAGTCAGAAGCTTAAGAGCCTATAAGTTGACCAGTACCTTCAGCTAGCCTTCCGTATTTTTGCTAGGCTGTGGGCAGCTGAGCCCCGGGAACTCAACGTGCCT